>NC_143049.1:40657500-40665000 GCF_057628025.1 Oncorhynchus mykiss | reverse complement strand
TACCAGTACCAGACCAATGTGGAGCTAGATACAGGGAATACCAGTACCAGATCAATGTGGAGCTACAGGGAGTACCAGATCAATATGGAGCTATATACAGGGAGTACCAGATCAATGTGGAGCTATATACAGGGAGTACCAGATCAATGTGGAGCTATATACAGGGAGTACCAGTACCAGATCAATGTGGAGCTATATACAGGGAGTACCAGATCAATGTGGAGCTATATACAGGGAGTACCAGATCAATGTGGAACTATATACAGGGAGTACCAGTACCAGATCAATGTGGAGCTATATACAGGGAGTACCAGATCAATGTGGAACTATATACAGGGAGTACCAGATCAATGTGGAGCTATATACAGGGAGTACCAGTACCAGACCAATGTGGCGCTATATACAGGGAGTACCAGTACCAGATCAATGTGGAACTATATACAGGGAGTACCAGATCAATGTGGAACTATACACAGGGAGTACCAGATCAATGTGGAACTATATACAGGGAGTACCAGATCAATGTGGAGCTATATACAGGGAGTACCAGATCAATGTGTAGCTATGTACAGGGAGTACCAGATCAATGTGGAACTATATACAGGGAGTACCGGATCAATGTGGAGTTATATACAGGGAGTACCAGTACCAGATCAATGTGGAGCTATATACAGGGTGTACCAGTACCAGATCAATGTGGAGCTATATACAGGGTGTACCAGTACCAGATCAATGTGGAGCTATATACAGGGAGTATCAGTACCAGATCAATGTGGAGCTATATACAAGGAGCACCAGATCAATGTGGAACTATATACAGGGAGAGTAAAAAAGTGTGTTATGTACAGTGCCTTGCGAAAGTATTCGGCCCCCTTGAACTTTGCGACCTTTTGCCACATTTCAGGCTTCAAACATAAAGATATAAAACTGTATTTTTTTGTGAAGAATCAACAACAAGTGGGACACAATCATGAAGTGGAATGACATTTATTGGATATTTCAAACTTTTTTAACAAATCAAAAACTGAAAAATTGGGCGTGCAAAATTATTCAGCCCCCTTAAGTTAATACTTTGTAGCGCCACCTTTTGCTGCGATTACAGCTGTAAGTCGCTTGGGGTATGTCTCTATGGGGTATGTAGATTTTGCTTCATGTTTTGGATCATTGTCTTTTTGGAAGACAAATCTCCGTCCCAGTCTCAGGTCTTTTGAAGACTCCATCAGGTTTTCTTCCAGAATGGTCCTGTATTTGGCTCCACCCATCTTCCCATCAATTTTAACCATCTTCCCTGTCCCTGTTGAAGAAAAGCAGGCCCAAACCATGATGCTGCCACCACCATGTTTGACAGTGGGCATGGTGTGTTCAGCTGTGTTGCTTTAACGCCAAACATAACGTTTTGCATTGTTGCCAAAAAGTTCAATTTTGGTTTCATCTGACCAGAGCACCTTCTTCCACATGTTTGGTGTGTCTCCCAGGTGGCTTGTGGCAAACTTTAAACGACACTTTTTATGGATATCTTTAAGAAATGGCTTTCTTCTTGCCACTCTTCCATAAAGGCCAGATTTGTGCAATATACGACTGATTGTTGTCCTATGGACAGAGTCTCCCACCTCAGCTGTAGATCTCTGCAGTTCATCCAGAGTGATCATGGGCCTCTTGGCTGCATCTCTGATCAGTCTTCTCCTTGTATGAGCTGAAAGTTTAGAGGGACGGCCAGGTCTTGGTAGATTTGCAGTGGTCTGATACTCCTTCCATTTCAATATTATCGCTTGCACAGTGCTCCTTGGGATGTTTAAAGCTTGGGAAATCTTTTTGTATCCAAATCCGGCTTTAAACTTCTTCACAACAGTATCTCGGACCTGCCTGGTGTGTTCCTTGTTCTTCATGATGCTCTCTGCGCTTTTAACGGACCTCTGTGTCATGTATTGTCATGTTGTGTCTTTCTGTCCTTTCCTTTCACCCTGTCTCCCTCTGCTGGTCGTACTAGGTTACCGTTTCTGTCCCTCTTTCCCCCAGCTGTTCCTTGTCTTCTCTGACTACCTCATTCACCCCTTTTCCCACCTGTTCCCTTTTTCCCTCTGATTAGGTCCCTATATCTCTCTCTGTTTCTGCTCCTGTCTTTGTCGGATTCTTGTTTGTGTGTCTCATGCCTGAACCAGACTATCATCGTGTTTGCTGCAACCTTGTCCTGTCCTGTCGGAATCTACCTGTCCATCTGAGCCCACGTGTGTTCATCATTAAAGAAACTCTGTTTGTTAATTCGCTTTTGGGTCCTCATTCACGCACCTGACAGAAGAATCCGACCAAGAATGGACCCAGCGACTTCGGATCCTCTCCACTCAGCCGTCGAGATCCAGGGAGCGATGCTAGGCAGACACGAGCAGGAATTGTCTGCTGCTCGACATGCCGTTGAGACCCTGGCCACCCAAGTCTCCAACCTCACAGAACAGGTTCACCATCTCCGCCTCGATCCACCGGCCACTTCCAGGGCTTTCGAATCTCCGGAGCCCAGAATCAATAACCCGCCGTGTTACTCTGGGGAGCCCACTGAATGCCGCTCGTTCCTCACCCAGTGTGATATTGTGTTTTCTCTCCAGCCCAACACTTACGCCAGGAGCACTGCTCGTGTCGCCTACGTCATATCTCTCCTTACTGGACGGGCTCGTGAGTGGGGCACGGCAATCTGGGAGGCAAGGGCTGAGTGTACTAACCAGTATCAGGACTTTAAGGAGGAGATGATACGGGTTTTTGATCGATCTGTTTTTGGGGAGGAGGCTTCCAGGGCCCTGTCTTCCCTATGTCAAGGCAATCGATCCATAACAGACTACTCTATTGAGTTTCGCACTCTTGCTGCCTCCAGTGGCTGGAACGAGCCGGCTTTGCTCGCTCGTCTTCTGGAGGGTCTCCGCGCAGAGGTAAAGGATGAGATTCTCTCCCGGGAGGTTCCTTCCAGCGTGGATTCCTTGATTGAACTCGCTATTCGCATTGAGCGACGGGTTGATCTTCGTCACCGAGCTCGTGGAAAGGAGCTCGCGTTCTCCGTTGCCCCCCTCTCCGCATCACTACCATCTTCCTCTGCTGGCTCGGGAGCTGAGCCTATGCAGCTGGGAGGTATCCGCATCTCGACTAAGGAGAGGGAACGGAGAATCACCAACCGCCTCTGTCTCTATTGCGGTTCTGCTGGTCATTTTGTCACTTCATGTCCAGTAAAAGCCAGAGCTCATCAGTAAGCGGAGGGCTACTGGTGAGCGCTACTACTCCTGTCTCTCCTTCAAGATCCTGCACTACCTTGTCGGTCCATCTACGCTGGACCGGTTCGTCAGCTTCCTGCAGTGCCTTAATAGACTCTGGGGCGGAGGGCTGTTTTATGGACGAGACCTGGGCTCGGGAACATGACATTCCTCTCAGACAGTTAAGGGAGTCCACGGCCTTGTTCGCCCTGGATGGTAGTCCTCTCCCCAGGATTCAGCGTGAGACGCTACCTTTAACCCTCACTGTTTCGGGTAATCATAGCGAAACCATTTCTTTTTAAATTTTTCGTTCACCTTTTACACCTGTTGTTTTGGGCCATCCCTGGCTAGTTTGTCATAATCCTTCCATTAATTGGTCTAGTAATTCTATCCTCTCCTGGAACGTCTCTTGTCATGTGAAATGTTTAATGTCTGCTATCCCTCCTGTTTCCTCTGTCTCTTCTTCACAGGAGGAGCCTGGTGATTTGACAGGGGTGCCGGAGGAATATCACGATCTGCGCACGGTGTTCAGTCGGTCCAGGGCCACCTCTCTTCCTCCACACCGGTCGTATGATTGTAGTATTGATCTCCTTCCGGGAACCACTCCCCCCCGGGGTAGACTATACTCTCTGTCGGCTCCCGAACGTAAGGCTCTCGAGGATTATTTGTCTGTAGCTCTTGACGCCGGTACCATAGTCCCCTCCTCCTCTCCCGCCGGAGCGGGGTTTTTTTTTGTCAAGAAGAAGGACGGGTCTCTGCGCCCCTGCATAGATTATCGAGGGCTGAATGACATAACAGTGAAGAATCGTTATCCGCTTCCTCTTATGTCTTCAGCCTTCGAGATCCTGCAGGGAGCCAGGTTTTTCACTAAGTTGGACCTTCGTAACGCTTACCATCTCGTGCGCATCAGGGAGGGGGACGAGTGGAAGACGGCGTTTAACACTCCGTTAGGGCACTTTGAATACCGGGTTCTTCCTTTCGGCCTCGCTAACGCTCCAGCTGTCTTTCAGGCATTAGTCAATGATGTCCTGAGAGACATGCTGAACATCTTTGTTTTCGTTTACCTTGACGATATCCTGATTTTTTCACCGTCACTCCAGATTCATGTTCAGCACGTTCGACGTGTCCTCCAGCGCCTTTTAGAGAATTGTCTTTTTGTGAAGGCTGAGAAGTGCACTTTTCATGCCTCCTCCGTCACATTTCTCGGTTCTGTTATTTCCGCTGAAGGCATTAAGATGGATCCCGCTAAGGTCCAAGCTGTCATTGATTGGCCCGCCCCTAAGTCACGCGTCGAGCTGCAGCGCTTTCTCGGCTTCGCGAACTTCTATCGTCGTTTCATCCGTAATTTCGGTCAGGTGGCAGCTCCTCTCACAGCCCTTACTTCTGTCAAGACGTGCTTTAAGTGGTCCGTTTCCACCCAGGGAGCTTTTGATCTCCTCAAGAATCGTTTTACATCCGCTCCTATCCTTGTTACACCTGACGTCTCTAGACAGTTCGTTGTCGAGGTTGACGCGTCAGAGGTGGGCGTGGGAGCCATTCTTTCTCAGCGCTCCCTCTCTGACGACAAGGTCCACCCATGCGCGTATTTTTCTCATCGCCTGTCGCCGTCGGAACGTAACTATGATGTGGGAAACCGCGAACTGCTCGCCATCCGGTTAGCCCTAGGCGAATGGCGACAGTGGTTGGAGGGGGCGACCGTTCCTTTTGTCGTTTGGACTGACCATAGGAACCTTGAGTACATCCGTTCTGCCAAACGACTTAATGCGCGTCAGGCGCGTTGGGCGCTGTTTTTCGCTCGTTTCGAGTTCGTGATTTCTTATCGTCCGGGCTCTAAGAACACCAAGCCTGATGCTTTATCTCGTCTCTTCAGTTCTTCAGTAGCCTCCACTGACCCCGAGGGGATTCTCCCTGAGGGGCGTGTTGTCGGGTTGACTGTCTGGGGAATTGAGAGGCAGGTAAAGCAAGCGCTCACTCACACTCCGTCGCCGCGCGCTTGTCCTAGGAACCTTCTTTTCGTTCCCGTTCCTACTCGTCTGGCCGTTCTTCAGTGGGCTCACTCTGCCAAGTTAGCCGGCCACCCTGGCGTTCGGGGTACGCTTGCTTCCATTCGCCAGCGTTTTTGGTGGCCCACCCGGGAGCATGACACGCGTCGTTTCGTGGCTGCTTGTTCGGTCTGCGCGCAGACTAAGTCCGGTAACTCCCCTCCTGCCGGCCGTCTCAGGCCGCTTCCCATTCCCTCTCGACCGTGGTCTCACATCGCCTTAGATTTTGTCACCGGACTGCCTTCGTCAGCGGGGAAGACTGTTATTCTTACGGTTGTCGATAGGTTCTCTAAGGCGGCTCATTTCATTCCCCTTGCTAAGCTTCCTTCTGCTAAAGAGACGGCACAAATCATCATCGAGAATGTTTTCAGAATTCATGGCCTTCCGTCAGACGTCGTTTCGGACAGAGGTCCGCAATTCACGTCTCAATTTTGGAGGGAGTTTTGCCGTTTGATTGGGGCTTCCGTCAGTCTCTCTTCCGGCTTTCACCCCCAGTCTAACGGTCAAGCAGAACGGGCCAATCAGACTATTGGTCGCATCTTACGCAGTCTTTCTTTTCGCAACCCTGCGTCTTGGTCAGAACAGCTCCCCTGGGCAGAATACGCCCACAACTCGCTTCCTTCGTCTGCGACCGGGCTATCTCCTTTTCAGAGTAGCCTCGGGTACCAGCCTCCGCTGTTCTCATCTCAGTTCGCCGAGTCCAGCGTCCCCTCCGCTCAGGCTTTTGTCCAACGTTGCGAGCGCACCTGGAAGAGGGTCAGGTCTGCACTTTGCCGTTATAGGACGCAGACTGTGAGGGCTGCTAATAAGCGTAGAACTAAGAGTCCTAGATATTGTCGCGGTCAGAGAGTTTGGCTCTCCACTCAGAACCTTCCCCTTAAGACGGCTTCTCGCAAGTTGACCCCGCGGTTCATTGGTCCGTTCCGTATTTCTCGGGTCATTAATCCTGTCGCAGTTCGACTTCTTCTTCCGCGATACCTTTGTCGCGTCCACCCGGTCTTCCATGTCTCCTGTATCAAGCCCGTTCTTCGCGCCCCCGCTCGTCTTCCCCCCCCCCCCCCATCCTTGTCGAGGGCGCACCCATCTACAGGGTCCGTAGGATTTTGGACATGCGTCCTCGGGGCCGTGGTCACCAGTACCTCGTAGATTGGGAGGGGTACGGTCCTGAGGAGAGGAGTTGGGTTCCCTCTCGGGACGTGCTGGACCGTGCGCTGATCGAGGACTTCCTCCGTTGCCGCCAGGTTTCCTCCTCGAGTGCGCCAGGAGGCGCTCGGTGAGTGGGGGGGTACTGTCATGTATTGTCATGTTGTGTCTTTCTGTCCTTTCCTTTCACCCTGTCTCCCTCTGCTGGTCGTACTAGGTTACCGTTTCTGTCCCTCTTTCCCCCAGCTGTTCCTTGTCTTCTCTGACTACCTCATTCACCCCTTTTCCCACCTGTTCCCTTTTTCCCTCTGATTAGGTCCCTATATCTCTCTCTGTTTCTGCTCCTGTCTTTGTTGGATTCTTGTTTGTGTGTCTCATGCCTGAACCAGACTATCATCGTGTTTGCTGCAACCTTGTCCTGTCCTGTCGGAATCTACCTGTCCATCTGAGCCCACGTGTGTTCATCATTAAAGAAACTCTGTTTGTTAATTCGCTTTTGGGTCCTCATTCACGCACCTGACACTCTGAGACTATCACAGTGCAGGTGCATTTATACGGAGACTTGATTACACACAGGTGGATTGTATTTATCATCATTAGTCATTTAGGTCAACATTGGATCATTCAGAGATCTTCACTGAACTTCTGGAGAAAGTTTGCTGCACTGAAAGTAAAGGGGCTGAATAATTTTGCAATCCCAATTTTTCAGTTTTTGATTTGTTAAAAAAGTTTGAAATATCCAATAAATGTCGTTCCACTTCATGATTGTGTCCCACTTGTTGTTGATTCTTCACAAAAAAAATACAGTTTTATATCTTTATGTTTGAAGCCTGAAATGTGGCAAAAGGTCGCAAAGTTCAAGGGGGCCGAATACTTTCGCAAGGCACTGTATATTTGTGTATGTATGTATGTGTATGTGTGTTGTGTGTGCATATTTAGTGTATGTGAATGTTTGTGGGTTTTGTCTGAGAGGACATTACAGCCTTATTCTAAAATTGATTGAATATTTTTTTCCCCTCAAAAATATACACACAATACCCCATAATGACAAAGCGAAAACTGTTTTTTAGATTTTTTAGCAAATT
>NC_143049.1:40650000-40652500 GCF_057628025.1 Oncorhynchus mykiss | reverse complement strand
CTTACGTCACACTTAGCTGTTCTAGAGTGGTCTGAGGCAGGCGTTAGAATGCAAGCATTTTACACGTTAGTCGTTTAGCAGAGGCTTTTATCCAGCGCGACTTACAGTAGTGAGCGCGTACATTTTCTGGTCCCCCCCCGTGGGAGTCGAACCCACAACCCTGGCTCTACAAGTGCCATGCTCTACCAACTGAAGTACAAGTGCAACGTTAACAACTATTGTTTTTGGGAAACAGCTCGTGGATTTATCAATGTTCCTACAAAGTTTTCTAATTATGCTTTTGGGAAACCGGGCCCAGATGCTTTTGGGAAACCGGGCCCAGGTGCTTTTGGGAAACCGGGCCCAGGTGCTTTTGGGAAACCGGGCCCAGGTGTGTTTGTGGAAATTCATGTGTGCAATAAACAAATTGTTTTTTGTTGTTGTTGTTGACATTTTAGTGCAACTGATTTTCAGGTAAAGTTAAAATGCCTGTCTCATTAGTGATGTTTAGTCACCATGCCCCCCCCCCCCCCCCCCAATGTCTACGGAACCGTAAAGGTCAAGAGGTCAGAATAGAACACTCAGGCTAACTAACAAGGTTCTAAACACCAATAGAACCCTGCTGTTCCTTTAACCGATGACATCATCGCGTGTCGTGTCATTGACCTTAAGAGTGTAAAGGGAAAGGAACAAAAGTGACAGCTCATCTCAAAAAATGCCACTTCACAACTGGTTTACATCAAGCCTGAAGCCAAGGCTGTCTACTTGGCTGGCTGGGTGGGTGTGTGGGTGGAAGGCTGGAGGGGGGGGTGGATGGTGTGGGGTTATGTGGTTGAGTGATCTGGATTAGAGTGAGCTTGTTATACCCTCCTTCTCAGTGTCTTTAAGGAGAACAGGAGATAGTATTTGTTATTGAGAGCTGTAGCCTCATTGTAATGCGACATTTTTAGTTTTTTTGGTGTAAAATCAGTGTTGATGTTTTGATGAATTTGTATCCTTCTGAACCCCATGTAGGTAGTGGAGGAGTGTCCCCCATTCCTGTTGTAGCTGGGCTGGGGATTGAACCAGTGACTTAGTTATCACAGGTGCCATAACACACTGGGCCTCTTGACATTGATAATCGTACACCTACCTAAGAAGTCCTGAGAGGCTACATTGAACATTGTGAAAACACCTGAGACACCACTATAGAAATCCATTATTAGGATGATTATGTAGCACATGGTGTGTCCTACAGCAATACTGTTCCTCTGTCAGTACTGTATCACTGTCAGTACTGTTCCTCTGTCAGTACTGTATCACTGTCAGTACTGTATCACTGTCAGTACTGTTCCTCTGTCAGTACTGTATCACTGTCAGTACTGTTCCTCTGTCAGGACTGTATCACTGTCAGTACTGTTCCTCTGTCAGTACTGTATCACTGTCAGTACTGTATCACTGTCAGTACTGTATCACTGTCAGTACTGTTCCTCTGTCAGTACTGTATCACTGTCAGTACTGTTCCTCTGTCAGGACTGTATCACTGTCAGTACTGTTCCTCTGTCAGGACTGTATCACTGTCAGTACTGTTCCTCTGTCAGGACTGTATCACTGTCAGTACTGTTCCTCTGTCAGGACTGTATCACTGTCAGTACTGTTCCTCTGTCAGTACTGTATCACTGTCAGTACTGTATCACTGTCAGTACTGTATCACTGTCAGTACTGTATCACTATCAGTACTTTATCTCTGTCAGTACTGTTCCTCTGTCAGTACTTTACCTCTGTCTGTCTGTCTGTCTGTCTGTACTGTACCTCAGTCTGCACCATGTTGACTCTCCTGGAGCGCAGCTCTCTGACACAGTTATAGATGTCCACCACGCCCTCTCTCTCTGCCATGTCCAGCATGATGTCGATCACTATGAAACAGCCTGTTCGGCCCGCCCCCGCACTAGAAAGGGAGAGAGAAAGAGAGAGAGAAAGGGAGGGAGAGAGAGAGAGAAAGGGTGGAGTAGGAGGGATGGAGAGAGTGGGTGAGGGTAAGCGAGAGAGAGTGGGAGAGAGAGAAAGTGAGAGAGCAGGGGAAATGAGGTAGGAGAGAGAGAGGGAGGGAGGGCGAGAGACAAAGAGGGAGAGAGGGAAGACAGTAGGAGGGAGGAAGAGAGAGAGAGAGAGAGAGAGAGAGAGAAAGATGCCTGTCTTGAGGTAAAATCTCATTGACATCGATGCATGGTTATATATGGAAGTTAAAATCCAGTTAGGATTGGGCCCAGAGAAGGAGCATTGAGAGACAAAGACAGAGATACGACAGAGATACGACAGAGAGGAGACAGAGAGGAGACAGAGAGGAGACAGAGAGGAGAAAGAGTGGTGACAGAGAGGAGACAGAGAGGAGACAGAGAGGAGACAGAGAGGAGCCAGAGAGGAGCCAGAGAGGAGACAGAGAGGAGAAAGAGTGGAGACAGAGAGGAGACAGAGATAAGACAGAGATGAGACAGAGAGGAGACAGAGAGGAGCCAGAGAGGAGACAGAGTGGAGACAGAGT
>NC_143049.1:40627500-40645000 GCF_057628025.1 Oncorhynchus mykiss | reverse complement strand
TGACAGTAAGGAACTACAACCTGAGACAGTTAAAACAACATGACAATAAGGAACTATAACCTGAGACAGTTAAAACAACATGACAGTAAGGAACTATAACCTGAGACAGTTAAAACAACATGACAGTAAAGAACTATAACCTGAGACAGTTAAAACAACATGACAGTAAGGAACTATAACCTGAGTCAGTTAAAACAACATGACAGTAAGGAACTACAACCTGAGACTGTTAAAACAACATGACAGTAAAGAACTACAACCTGAGACTGTTAAAACAACATGACAGTAAAGAACTATAACCTGAGACTGTTAAAACAACATGACAGTAAAGAACTATAACCTGAGACTGTTAAAACAACATGACAGTAAAGAACTATAACCTGAGACTGTTAAAACAACATGACAGTAAAGAACTATAACCTGAGACTGTTAAAACAACATGACAGTAAAGAACTATAACCTGAGACTGTTAAAACAACATGACAGTAAAGAACTACAACCTGAGACTGTTAAAACAACATGACAGTAAGGAACTACAACCTGAGACAGTTAAAACAACATGACAGTAAAGAACTATAACCTGAGACTGTTAAAACAACATGACAGTAAAGAACTATAACCTGAGACTGTTAAAACAACATGACAGTAAAGAACTACAACCTGAGACTGTTAAAACAACATGACAGTAAAGAACTACAACCTGAGACTGTTAAAAACAACATGACAGTAAAGAACTACAGCCTGAGACAGTTAAAACAACATGACAGTAAAGAACTATAACCTGAGACTGTTAAAACAACATGACAGTAAAGAACTATAACCTGAGACTGTTAAAACAACATGACAGTAAAGAACTACAACCTGAGACTGTTAAAACAACATGACAGTAAAGAACTACAACCCGAGACTGTTAAAAACAACATGACAGTAAAGAACTACAACCTGAGACTGTTAAAACAACATGATAGTAAAGAACTACAACCTGAGACTGTTAAAACAACATGACAGTAGAGAACTATAACCTGAGACTGTTAAAACAACATGACAGTAAAGAACTATAACCTGAGACTGTTAAAACAACATGACAGTAAAGAACTACAACCTGAGACTGTTAAAACAACATGACAGTAAAGAACTACAACCCGAGACTGTTAAAAACAACATGACAGTAAAGAACTACAACCTGAGACTGTTAAAACAACATGACAGTAAAGAACTATAACCTGAGACTGTTAAAACAACATGACAGTAAAGAACTACAACCTGAGACTGTTAAAACAACATGACAGTAAAGAACTACAACCTGAGACTGTTAAAACAACATGACAGTAAAGAACTACAACCTGAGACTGTTAAAACAACATGGGTAACAAAGCAAATATGAGGAAAACGCTACCGGAATTTTATCAACACATTGGCTGTAGTACTCAGAGCTCAACAACACTCGTCCATTGTTACTCTCCCTTCCAGGATGGCTAAATGGCCCTCCCCCAACCTTCCTTCGGCAAATCAGATCACGACTCCATTCTGCTTCTCCCTTCCTATAGGCAGAAACTCAAACAGGAAGTACTCGTGCTAAGGTCTATACAACGCTGGTCTGAACAATCTGAATCCATTCTTCAAGATTGTTTTGATCATGCAGACTGGGATTTGTTCCGGGTAGTCTCTGGGAATAACATTGACGTATACACTGACACGGTGACTGAGTTCAGCAGGAAGTGTATAAGGGATGTTGTTCCCACTGTGTCTATTAAAACCTACCCAAACCAGAAACGGTGGATAGGTGGCAGCATTCGCGCAAAACTGAAAGCGCAATCCACTGCATTTAACCACGGCAAGGTGACTGGGAATAGGGTTGAATACAAACAGTGCAGTTATGCCCTCCATAAGGAAATCAAACAGGCAAAACATCAGGACAGAGACAAAGTGGAGTTGTAATTCAATGGCTCAGATACGAGACGTATGTCAGTTTGTTATATCTGGAGTACTTCTCCTGTCCTATTCGGTGTCCTGTGTGAATCTAAGTGTGCGTTCTCTAATTCTCTCCTTCTCTCTTTCTTTCTCTCTCTCGGAGGACCTGAGCCCTAGGACCATGCCCCAGGACTACCTGACATGATGACTCCTTGCTGTCCCCAGTCCACCTAGCCGTGCTGCTGCTCCAGTTTCAACTGTTCTGCCTTATTATTATTCGACCATGCTGGTCATTTATGAACATTTGAACATCTTGGCCATGTTCTGTTATAATCTCCACCCGGCACAGCCAGAAGAGGACTGGCCACCTCACATAGCCTGATTCCTCTCTAGGTTTCTTCCTAGGTTTTGGCCTTTCTAGGGAGTTTTTCCTAGCCACTGTGCTTCTACACCTGCATTGCTTGCTGTTTGGGGTTTTAGGCTGGGTTTCTGTACAGCACTTTGAGATATCAGCTGATGTACGAAGGGCTATATAAATACATTTGATTTGATTTGATGTGACAGGGACGCCAGACAATCACAGATTACAAAGGGAAAACCAGCCACGGCGTCTTGCTCCCGGACAAGCTAAACACCTTCTTCGTCCGCTTTAAGAAGAACACAGTCCGAGGAGCCTCTCGTTCTCTGTGGCCGACGTAAGTAAGACGTTTATGCTTGTTAACCCGGCAGCAGAGCAATGTGCAGACCAGCTGACTGGAGTGTTTACAGACATATTCAATCCCTCGCTATCCTAGTCTGCTGTCCCCCCGCTTTCCTCAAAATGGCAACCATTGTTCCTGTACCCAAGAAAGCAAAGGTAACTGAACTAAATGACTATCGTCCTGTAGCACTCACTTCTGTCATCATGAAGTGCTTTGAGAGGCTAGTTAAGGATCATATCACCTCCACCTTACCTGTCACCCTAGACCCACTTCAGTTTGCATACCGCCCCCATAGGTCCACAGACGATGCAATCACCATAACACTGCACACTGTCCTATCCCATCTGGACAAGAGGAATACCGACGCCAGAATGCTGTTCATTGGCTGTTCTTATAGCTCAACCTTCAACACCATAAAGCTTGAGGACCTGGGTCTCGACCCCGCCCTGTGCAACTGGGTCCTGGACTTCCTGACGGGCCACCCCCAGGTGGTGAAGGTAGGAAACAACACCTACTCTACGCTGATCCTCAACAAAAGGGGCCCTACAAGGGTACGTGCTCAGTGAACATAGTCAATGTCACTAGCCAGATACCACCCCTGCACCTTAGAGGCTGCTGCCCCATGTACAGTAGGGCAAAAAAGTATTTAGTCAGCCACCAATTGTGCAAGTTCTCACACTTAAAAAGATGAGAGAGGCCTGTAATTTTCATCATAGGTACACTTCAACTATGACAGACAAAATTAGGAAAAAAAATCCAGAAAATCATATTCTAGGATTTTTTATGAATTTATTTGCAAATTATGGTGGAAAATAAGTATTTGGTCAATAACAAAAGTTTATCTCAATACTTTGTTATATACCCTTTGTTGGCAATGACAGAGGTCAAATGTTTTCTGTAAGTCTTCACAAGGTTTTCACACACTGTTGCTGGTATTTTGGCCCATTCCTCCATGCAGATCTCCTCTAGAGCAGTGATATTTTTGGGCTGTTGCTGGGCAACACAGACTTTCAACTCCCTCCAAAGATTTTTTATGTGGTTGAGATCTGGAGACTGGCTAGGCCACTCCAGGACCTTGAAATGCTTCTTACGAAGCCACTCCTTCGTTGCCCGAGCAGTGTGTTTGGGATCATTGTCATGCTGAAAGACCCAGTCACGTTTCATCTTCAATGCCCTTGCTGATGGAAGGAGGTTTTCACTCAAAATCTCACGATACATGGCCCCATTCATTCTTTCCTTTACACAGATCAGTCGTCCTGGTCCCGTTGCAGAAAAACAGCCCCAAAGCATGATGCTTCCACCCCCATGCTTCACAGTAGGTATGGTGTTCTTTGTGTGCAACTCAGCATTCTTTGTCCTCCAAACACGACGAGTTGAGTTTTTACCAAAAAGTTATATTTTGGTTTCATCTGACCATATGACATTCTCCCAATCTTCTTCTGGATCATCCAACTGCTCTCTAGCAAACTTCAGATGGGCCTGGACATGTACTGTACTAGCAGGGGGACACGTCTGGCACTGCAGGATTTGAGTCCCTGGCGGTGTAGTGTGTTACTGATGGTAGGCTTTGTTACTTTGGTCCCAGCTCTCTGCAGGTCATTGACTAGGTCCCCCCGTGTGGTTCTGGGATTTTTGCTCACCGTTCTTGTGATCATTTTGACCCCACGGGGTGAGATCTTGCGTGGAGCCCCAGATCGAGGGAGAGTATCAGTGGTCTTCAGTCTTCCCAGCCTGGTAGAAGTCTACAATATTGTTTCTGGTGTCCTTTGACAGCTCTTTGGTCTTGGCCATAGTGGAGTTTGGAGTGTGACTGTTTGAGGTTGTGGACAGGTGTCTTTTATACTGATAACAAGTTCAAACAGGTGCCATTAATACAGGTAACGAGTGGAGGACAGAGGAGCCTCTTAAAGAAGAAGTTACCTGGTCTGTGAGAGCCAGAAATCTTGCTTGTTTTAGGTGACCAAATACTTATTTTCCACCATCATTTGCAAATAAATTCATAAAAAATCCTACAATGTGATTTTCTGGATTTTTTTTTCTCATTTTGTCTGTCATAGTTGAAGTGTACCTATGATGAAAATTACAGGTCTCTCCCATCTGGGAGAACTTGGAGAACTTGCACAATTGGTGGCTGACTAAATACTTTTTTGCCCCACTGTACATAGACATGGAAACACTGGTCACTTTATTAATGGAACACTGGTCACTTTAATAATGGAACACTGGTCACTTTAATAATGGAACACTGGTCACTTTAATAATGGAACACTGGTCCCTTTAATAATGGAACACTGGTCACTTTAATAATGGAACACTGGTCCCTTTAATAATGGAACACTGGTCACTTTAATAATGGAACACTGGTCACTTTAATAATGGGACACTGGTCCCTTTAATAATGGAACACTGGTCACTTTAATAATGGAACACTGGTCCCTTTAATAATGGAACACTGGTCACTTTAATAATGGAACACTGGTCCCTTTAATAATGGAACACTGGTCACTTTAATAATGGAACACTGGTCCCTTTAATAATGGAACACTGGTCACTTTAATAATGGAACACTGGTCCCTTTAATAATGGAACACTGGTCACTTTAATAATGGATCACTGGTCACTTTAATAATGGAACACTGGTCCCTTTAATAATGGAACACTGGTCACTTTAATAATGGAACACTGGTCCCTTTAATAATGGAACACTGGTCACTTTAATAATGGAACACTGGTCCCTTTAATAATGGAACACTGGTCACTTTAATAATGGAACACTGGTCCCTTTAATAATGAAATACTGGTCACTTTAATAATGGGACACTGGTCACTTTAATAATGGAACACTGGTCACTTTAATAATGGAACACTGGTCACTTTAATAATGGAACACTGGTCACTTTAATAATGGAACACTGGTCACTTTAATAATGGAACACTGGTCCCTTTAATAATGGAACACTGGCCACTATAATAATGGAACACTGGTCACTTTAATAATGGAACACTGGTTCCTTTAATAATGGAACACTGGTCGGTTTAATAATGGAACACTGGTCACTTTAATAATGGAACACTGGTCACTTTAATAATGGAACACTGGTCCCTTTAATAATGGAACACTGGCCACTTTAATAATGGAACACTGGTCACTTTAATAATGGAACACTGGTCACTTTAATAATGGAACACTGGTCCCTTTAATAATGGAACACTGGTCACTTTAATAATGGAACACTGGTCACTTTAATAATGGAACACTGGTCCCTTTAATAATGGAACACTGGTCACTTTAATAATGGAACACTGGTCCCTTTAATAATGGAACACTGGTCACTTTAATAATGGATCACTGGTCACTTTAATAATGGAACACTGGTCCCTTTAATAATGGAACACTGGTCACTTTAATAATGGAACACTGGTCCCTTTAATAATGGAACACTGGTCACTTTAATAATGGAACACTGGTCCCTTTAATAATGGAACACTGGTCACTTTAATAATGGAACACTGGTCCCTTTAATAATGAAATACTGGTCACTTTAATAATGGGACACTGGTCACTTTAATAATGGAACACTGGTCACTTTAATAATGGAACACTGGTCACTTTAATAATGGAACACTGGTCACTTTAATAATGGAACACTGGTCACTTTAATAATGGAACACTAGTCACTTTAATAATGGAACACTGGCCACTATAATAATGGAACACTGGTCACTTTAATAATGGAACACTGGTTCCTTTAATAATGGAACACTGGTCGGTTTAATAATGGAACACTGGTCACTTTAATAATGGAACACTGGTCACTTTAATAATGGAACACTGGTCCCTTTAATAATGGAACACTGGCCACTTTAATAATGGAACACTGGTCACTTTAATAATGGAACACTGGTCACTTTAATAATGGAACACTGGTCCCTTTAATAATGGAACACTGGTCACTTTAATAATGGAACACTGGTCCCTTTAATAATGGAACACTGGCCACTTTAATAATGGAACACTGGCCACTTTAATAATGGAACACTGGTCACTTTAATAATGGAACACTGGCCACTTTAATAATGGAACACTGGTCCCTTTAATAATGAAACACTGGTCACTTTAATAATGGAACACCGGTCGATTTAATTACGGAACACTTGTCACTTTAATAATGGAACACTGGTCCCTTTAATAATGTTTACATGCTGTTTTACTCATTTCATATGTATATACTGTATTCTAGTCAAGTCCATCCTATTCAACTATTGCTGTATATATACAATTCTACCATTAATATTCTTCAGATATACTACATATTCTATCCACATACTGTTCATTACGTTTATAACGTCTATACATTCCATCACGTATATATATATATTTTTATACTCCGGACTCCAAAATCCTAATATTGATGATATTCTTAATTCCATTCTTTTACTTTTAGATGTGTGTGTATTGTTATGAATTGTTAGATGTTACTGCACGGTTGGAGCTAGGAACACAAGGGTTTCACTACACCGGTAATAACATCTGATAAATATGTGTCTGTGATCAATAACATCTGTTAAATATGTGTCTGTAACCAATAACATCTGATAAATATGGACCAATAACATCTGAAAAACATGTGTCTGTGACCAATAACATCTGATAAACATGGACCAATAACATCTGAAAAATATGTGTCTGTGACCAATAACATCTGTTAAATATGGACCAATAACATCTGTTAAATATGTCTCTGTGACCAATAACATCTGATAAATGTGTGTCTGTGACCAATAACATCTGATAAATATGGACCAATAACATCTGATAAATATGTGTCTGTGATCAATAACATCTGATAAACATGGACCAATAACATCTGATAAATATGGATCAATAACATCTGATAAATATGTGTCTGTGACCAATAACATCTGATAAACATGTGTCTGTGACCAATAACATCTGATAAACATGGATCAATAACATCTGATAAACATGGACCAATAACATCTGATAAACATGGACCAATAACATCTGATAAACATGTGTCTGTGATCAATAACATCTGATAAATATGGACCAATAACATCTGATAAATATGTGTCTGTGATCAATAACATCTGATAAATATGGACCAATAACATCTGATAAATATGTGTCTGTGATCAATAACATCTGATAAACATGTGTCTGTGATCAATAACATCTGATAAATATGGACCAATAACATCTGATAAATATGTGTCTGTGATCAATAACATCTGTTAAATATGTGTGACCAATAAATTGTTATTTAGAGGTGGAATAATGGTCTGGGGCTGTTTTTCATGGTTCGGGCTAGGTCACTTAGTTCTAGTGAAGGGAAGTCAACGCTACAGAATACAATAACATTCTAGATGATTCTGTGTTTCCAACTTTGTGGCAACAGTTTGGGGCAGGCCCTTTCCTGTTTCAGCATGACAATGCCCCCCGTGCACAAAGTGAGGTCCATATAGAAATGGTTTGTTCAGATCGTTGTGGAAGAACTTGACTGGTCTGAACAGAGCCCTGACCTCAACCCCATCAAACAGCTTTGGGATGAATTGGAATGCCGACTGCGAGCCAGACCAACATCAGTGCCTGACCTCACTAATGCTCTTGTGGCTGAATGGAAGCAAGTCCCCCGCAGCAATGTTCCATCATCTAGAGGAAAGCCTTCCCAGAAAAGTGGAGGCTGTTATAGCAGCAATGTTCCAACATCTAGTGGAAAGCCTTCCCAGAAGAGTGGAGGCTGTTATAGCAGCAATGTTCCAACATCTAGTGGAAAGCCTTCCCAGAAGAGTGAAGGCTGTTATAGCAGCAATGTTCCAACATCTAGTGGAAAGCCTTCCCAGAAGAGTGGAGGCTGTTATAGCAGCAATGTTCCAACATCTAGTGGAAAGCCTTCCCAGAAGAGTGGAGGCTATTATAGCAGCAAAGGGGGGGACCAACTCCATATTAATGCCCATGATTTTGGAATGAGATGTTCGACAATAGTATGTAGTATTAAGTATTTTCAATCCCATTTCCTGATTAGCTTTATGTCTCTCACAACGGGATAAAAAAATGAAAACTTTTGTAAATTATCACCATTTTGCAAAGATAATGGCAATCCAATAAAGATAATAAGGACACATAATAATCATACACTGTTTAAGGTAGATTTCCCTGTAGAGAGCTATACGAACCCCACTGGAAGGACCAATCACACACACACACAACCAACCACACACACACACACACACACACACAACCAACCACACACACACACACAACCACACACACAACCACACACAACCACACACACAACCAACCACACACACACACACAACCAACCACACACACACACACAACCACACACACAACCACACACACAACCAACCACACACACAACCAACCACACACACACACAAACAACCAAACACACACACAAACAACCACACACACAACCAAACGCACACACACACACACACACACACACACACACACACACACACACACACACACACACACACACACACACACACACACACACACACACACACACGGTATCACCAGAGTGCAACATTACCTGTCGTTCCATACACTCTTCCCGTCGTTAGATGAGCAGAAAAAGGGGGACATCGACATGGATGAAACAGGTATTATTTTAGAACGGTAATTTTGATCAGGAATAAATGCGACACCCACAAAACACAGAAAAAAAAACCCCGTAGCAAAACTAGATTTAATTTCCTCATTCTGAAGCGTGTGCAGCCATTAGAGCTCAAATGAGATTGGAGTATCGAGTAATACTCTGGGGTGTAAAGACGGAGAGAAAGAGAACGAAAGAGAGAGAGAGAGAGAAGAGAAAGAGAGAGACAGAGGTAGAGAGAGAGAAGGATGGAGAGAAACATAAAGAGAAAGAGAGAGAGAGGGAGAGAGAGAGAGACAGACAGACAGAGGACAGCGAGATAGAGAGAGAAGAGAAGAGACAGAGGCAGAAACAGAGAGCGAGAGAGAGAGAGAAAACATTGGAGAGAGAGAGAGAGAGAGAGAGAGAGAGAAGAAGAAGTTGGGGCTTGTCGTCTCTCTGACAGTCCCTGTAGTAAGTCCCTGATGACAGTCCAAGATAGGAGATCACTGCGGTCTCTCTCCAGTGGCAATGAATTCAACCAAAAATCCATTACGTTATCGGATCACTTTAAATGAGTCTAACCCCCAGTGATTGGTTTGGGGACAGGCAGGATGGGAAATTAACATGCATGCATGTAGATTTAGATTTTTTTTCTCCAACGCAATCAATTTCAAAACCATTCAATAAATGTTATTTTAACACGACAAACATGCCTTCTGTGACTTGAAAATGTGAAAAAAAACAGTGTCTGATACATGTTTGGGAGCGGCTGGTAAGAATTGGGCTGCAGTTGAAGGATCAAAAAGAGTTCATTTCCCACCCTGCCTTTTGGCGGAAAATACTTCCTACAAGTGCCTATTTACACACACGCACACGTATGCACATCATACATCGTACATACCCCCAATCATACACAGACAGACATAAAGACAAACGGACGCAACGGACAGACAGACGAGAGATAAGCGGAGAGAAAGATACAAACACACACCTTCTACCCCACATCATGATGGGTCACATCACTAACCAACCCTCTCATACATTATGATGGGTCACATCACTAACCAACCCTCTCCTCTCATACATCATGATGGGACACATCACTAACCAACCCTCTCATACATTATGATGGGTCACATCACTAACCAACCCTCTCATACATTATGATGGGTCACATCACTAACCAACCCTCTCCTCTCATACATCATGATGGGACACATCACTAACCAACCCTATCCTCTCATACATCATGTTGGGACACATCACTAACCAACCCTCTCCTCTCATACATCATGATGGGTCAAATCACTAACCAACCCTCTCCTCTCATACATCATAATGGGTCAAATCACTAACCAATCCTCTCATAATGTATGCTTAAGCTCCTCCAGTCTAATCAAGGAAGATTAGAGGATATGTGTGTGTGTGTGTGTGTGTGTGTGTGTGTGTGTGTGTGTGTGTGTGTGTGTGTGTGTGTGTGGGGGGGGGGGGGGGGGGGGTTGAAACTGAAACTGTGTGCAAGGAACTCTCAGAGTTCATCAGTAGAGCAGTGGCGTTCAGAGCACACACACATACACGCACACAGAGCAGCAGTAACAGAGCAGATGGGTTGGGGTGATTTCATGTCCCCACCGGGGCCATGACCAACTGTGTTGCAACACCATTGGACAAGGATCATATAACAGAAGGCCTATCAGAGGCTGCTGAGGATAGAACTACAGCTAAACAGGTGTGGAGAAGATGAGGGAAGGAGAGGGGAGGAAAAGAGGAGGAGTGGGCAGGAAAGAGGAGAAGAGTGGAGAGACAGATGAGTGGAGGGAAGGGGGAGAGGAGATGAGAAGAGGAGGAGTGGGTAGAGGAGAGGAGAGGAGAGGAGAGGAGAGACAGATGAGAGGAGGGAAGGGGGAGAGAAGATGAGAGGGGGATGAGAAGAGGAGGAGTGGGCAGGGGAGAGGAGAGAGATGAGAGGAGGGAAGGGATGGTGGTGAGAAGAGGAATAGGCAGGAGAGAGAAGAAGAGTGGAGAGACAAATGAGAGGACAGGAGGTGAAGAGAGAAACGATAGGAGGGAAGGGATGGGGATGAGAAGAGGAGGGGGAGGAGAAAGAAGGGAGGAGAGGGAGGGGATAGTGTAACAGTGCACCAGAGTACCAGAGGTAGTGTAACAGGGTACCAGAGGTAGTGTAACATGGTAACAGAGGTAGGGTAACATGGTAACAGAGTACCAAAGGTAGTGTAACAGGGTAACAGAGTACCAGAAGTAGGGTAACATGGTAACAGAGTACCAGAGGTAGGGTAACATGGTAACAGAGTACCAGAGGTAGGGTAACAGGGTACCAGAGGTAGTGTAACAGGGTAACAGAGTACCAGAGGTAGTGTAACAGGGTAACAGAGTACCAGAGGTAGGGTAACATGCAAACAGAGTACCAGAGGTAGTGTAACAGGGTACCAGAGGTAGGGTAACATGGTAACAGATGTAGGGTAACATGGTAACAGAGTACCAGAGGTAGTGTAACAGGGTACCAGAGGTAGTGTAACATGGTAGCAGAGTACCAGAGGTAGGGTAACATGGTAACAGAGTACCAGAGGTAGGGTAACAGGGTACCAGAGGTAGTGTAACAGGGTAACAGAGTACCAGAGGTAGTGTAACAGGGTAACAGAGTACCAGAGGTAGGGTAACATGCAAACAGAGTACCAGAGGTAGTGTAACAGGGTACCAGAGGTAGGGTAACATGGTAACAGAGGTAGGGTAACATGGTAACAGAGTACCAGAGGTAGTGTAACAGGGTACCAGAGGTGGTGTAACATGGTAGCAGAGTACCAGAGGTAGTGTAACAGGGTAACAGAGGTAGTGTAACAGGGTACCAGAGGTAGTGTAACATGGTAGCAGCGTACCAGAGGTAGTGTAACAGGGTAACAGAGTACCAGAGGTAGGGTAACATGGTACCAGAGGTAGTGTAACAGGGTAACAGAGTACCAGAGGTAGGGTAACAGGGTAACAGAGTACCAGAGGTAGTGTAACAGGGTAACAGAGTACCAGAGGTAGTGTAACAGGGTACCAGAGGTAGTGTAACATGGTAGCAGCGTCCCAGAGGTAGTGTAACAGGGTAACAGAGTACCAGAGGTAGGGTAACATGGTAACAGAGTACCAGAGGTAGGGTAACAGGGTACCAGAGGTAGTGTAACAGGGTGACAGAGTACCAGAGGTAGGGTAACAGGATAACAGAGTACCAGAGGTAGGGTAACAGGGTAACAGACTACCAGAGGTAGGGTAACATGGTAACAGAGCACCAGAGGTAGGGTAACAGGGTACCAGAGGTAGTGTAACATGGTAGCAGAGTACCAGAGGTAGTGTAACAGGGTAACAGAGTACCAGAGGTAGGGTAACATGGTAACAGAGTACCAGAGGTAGGGTAACAGGGTAACATGATAGCAGAGTACCAGAGGTAGGGTAACATGGTAACAGAGTACCAGAGGTAGGGTAACATGGTAACAGAGTACCAGAGGTAGGGTAACAGGGTAACAGAGGTAGGGTAACAGGGTAACAGAGTACCAGAGGTAGGGTAACATGGTAACAGAGTACCAGAGGTAGGGTAACATGGTAGCAGAGTACCAGAGGTAGTGTAACAGGGTAACAGAGTACCAGAGGTAGGGTATCATGGTAACAGAGTACCAGAGGTAGGGTAACATGGTAACAGAGGTAGGGTAACATGGTAACAGAGTACCAGAGGTAGGGTAACATGGTAACAGAGTACCAGAGGTAGTGTAACAGGGTACCAGAGGTAGGGTAACATGGTAACAGAGTACCAGAGGTAGGGTAACAGGTAACAGAGGTAGGGTAACATGGTAACAGAGGTAGGGTAACATGGTAACAGAGTACCAGAGGTAGAGTAACAGGGTACCAGAGGTAGGGTAACATGGTAACAGAGTACCAGAGGTAGGGTAACAGGTAACAGAGGTAGGGTAACATGGTAACAGAGGTAGGGTAACATGGTAACAGAGTACCAGAGGTAGGGTAACATGGTAACAGAGGTAGGGTAATATGGTAACAGAGGTAGGGTAATATTGTAACAGAGTACCAGAGGTAGGGTAACATGGTAACAGGGTAACAGAGTACCAGAGGTAGGGTAACATGGTAACATGGTAACAGAGGTAGGGTAACATGGTAACATGGTAACAGAGTACCAGAGGTAGGGTAACATGGTAACATAGTACCAGAGGTAGTGTAACAGGGTAACATGGTAACAGAGTACCAGAGGTAGGGTAACATGGTAACAGAGTACCAGGGGTAGGGTAACATGGTAACAAAGTACCAGGGGTAGGGTAACATGGTAACATGGTAACAGAGTACCAGAGGTAGTGTAACAGGGTACCAGAGCTAGGGTAACATGGTAACAGAGTACCAGAGGTAGGGTAACAGGGTAACAGAGTACCAGGGGTAGGGTAACATGGTAACTGAGTACCAGAGGTAGTGTAATAGGGTAACATGGTAACAGAGTACCAGAGGTAGTGTAACAGGGTAACAGAGGTAGGGTAACATGGTAACAGAGTACCAGAGGTAGGGTAACATGGTAACAGAGTACCAGAGGTAGGGTAACATGGTACCAGAGTACCAGAGGTCGGGTAACAGGGTACCAGAGGTAGTGTATCATGGTAGCAGAGGTAGGGTAACATGGTAGCAGAGGTAGGGTAACAGGGTACCAGAGGTATTGTAGGTTAACATGGTAACAGAGGTAGTGTAACAGTGTACCAGAGTACCAGAGGTAGTGTAACAGGGTACCAGAGGTAGTGTAACATGGTAGCAGAGTACCAGAGGTAGGGTAACAGGGTAACAGAGTACCAGAGGTAGTGTAGGTTAACATGGTTACAGAGGTAGGGTAACAGGGTAACAGAGTACCAGAGGTAGTGTAACAGGGTAACAGAGGTAGGGTAACATTGTAACAGACTACCAGAGGTAGTGTAACAGGGTAACAGAGGTAGGGTAACAGGGTAACAGAGTACCAGAGGTAGGGTAACATGGTAACAGGGGTAGGGTAACATGGTAACAGACTAGCAGAGGTAGTGTAACAGGGTAACAGAGTACCAGAGGTAGTGTAACATGGTAACAGAGGTAGGGTAACATGGTAACAGAGTACCAGAGGTAGGATAACATGATAACAGAGTACCAGAGGTAGGGTAACATGGTAACAGAGGTAGGGTAACATGGTACCAGAGATAGGGTAACATGGTAACAGAGTACCAGAGGTAGGTTAACATGGTAACAGAGGTAGGGTAACAGGGTAACAGAGTACCAGAGGTAGGGTAACATGGTAACAGAGTACCAGAGGTAGGGTAACATGGTAACAGAGTACCAGAGGTAGGGTAACATGGTAACAGAGTACCAGAGGTAGGGTAACAGGGTAACAGAGGTAGGGTAACATGGTAACAGAGTACCAGAGGCAGTGTAACAGGGTAACAGAGGTAGGGTAACATGGTAACAGAGTACCAGAGGTAGGGTAACATGGTAACAGAGTACCAGAGGTAGGGTAACATGGTACCAGAGTACCAGAGGTAGTGTAACAGGGTACCAGAGGTAGTGTAACAGAGTACCAGAGGTAGGGTAACATGGTAACAGAGCACCAGAGGTAGTGTAACCGGGCAACAGAGGTAGGGTAACATGGTAACAGAGTACCAGAGGTAGGGTAACATGATAACAGAGTACCAGAGGTAGGGTAACATGGTAACAGAGTACCAGAGGTAGTGTAACAGGGTACCAGAGGTAGTGTAACAGGGTAACAGAGGTAGGGTAACATTGTAACATGGTACCAGAGTACCAGAGGTAGTGTAACAGGGAGTGTGTGAGTGTGTGTTTAAAGTTTTGAATATGTGTGTTTGTGTGTGTGTGTGTGTGTGTGTGTGTGTGTGTGTGTGTGTGTGTGTGTGTGTGTGTGTTTAAAGTGTTTAATATGTGTTTGTGTGTGTGTGTGTGTGTGTGTGTGTGTGTGTTTAAAGTGTTTAATGTGTGTGTGTGTTTAATGTGTGTGTGTGTTTGTGTGTGTGTGTTTGTGTGTGTGTGTTTAAAGTGTTTAATGTGTGTGGGTGTGTTTAGAGTGTTTAATATGTGTGTGTGTGTGTGTTTGTGTGTGTGTTTAATGTGTGTGTGTGTTTAATGTGTGTGTGTTTAATGTGTGTGTGTTTAATGTGTGTGTGTTTAATGTGTGTGTGTGTGTTTAATGTGTGTGGGTGTGTTTAGAGTGTTTAATATGTGTGTGTGTGTTTGTGTTTAATGAGTGTGTGTTTAATGTGTGTGTGTGTTTAATGTGTGTGTGTGTGTTTAATGTGTGTGGGTGTGTTTAGAGTGTTTAATGTGCGTATGTCTAACGGCTATCCTCTTCGTCCGAGGAGGAGTAGGAAGGATCGGACCACTATGCAGCGTGGTAAGTGTCCATGTTCATATTTATTTAAACTCAGAAAACTAAGACCAAAATAACAAAAATAGACCAACACGAACCAGTTCTGTCTGGAGCAGACACAGAGACAGAAAACAACTATCCCACAAACACCGGCTACCTAAGTATGGTTCTCAATCAGAGACAACGATTGCCAGCTGCCTCTGATTGGAGGCCATACCAGGTCAAACACATAGAAATACAAAACCTAGACGCCCGACCAAACCAAAACAGAGACATAAAAAAGGAACTAAGGTCAGGACGTTACAGTGTGTGTGTTTAAAGTAAGGGTGTGTGTGTGTTTATAGTGTTTAATATGCGTGTGTGTGTTTATAGTGTTTAATATGCATGTGTGTGTTTGTGTGTGTTGAATATGTGTGCGTCAAATCAAATCAAATTTTATGTCACCATGGCGCCATGCATGAAATGCTTACTGCCCTTAACCAACAATGCAGTTTTAAGAAAATATAATTAAAAAACATTTACTAAACAAACTAAACAAAAAATAAAAAAATAACAATAATGAGACTATAAACAGGGGTACCGGTACCGAGTCAATGTCCGGGGGTACAGGTTAGTTGAGGTACAGTGCCTTGCGAAAGTATTCGGCCCCCTTGAACTTTGCGACCTTTTGCCACATTTCAGGCTTCAAACATAAAGATATAAAACTTTATTTTTTTGTGAAGAATCAACAACAAGTGGGACACAATCATGAAGTGGAACAACATTTATTGGATATTTCAAACTTTTTTAACAAATCAAAAACTGAAAAATTGGGCGTGCAAAATTATTCAGCCCCCTTAAGTTAATACTTTGTAGCGCCACCTTTTGCTACGATTACAGCTGTAAGTCGCTTGGGGTATGTCTCTATCAGTTTTGCACATCGAGAAACTGACATTTTTTCCCATTCCTCCTTGCAAAACAGCTCGAGCTCAGTGAGGTTGGATGGAGAGCATTTGTGAACAGCAGTTTTCAGTTCTTTCCACAGATTCTCGATTGGATTCAGGTCTGGACTTTGACTTGGCCATTCTAACACCTGGATATGTTTATTTTTGAACCATTCCATTGTAGATTTTGCTTTATGTTTTGGATCATTGTCTTGTTGGAAGACAAATCTCCGTCCCAGTCTCAGGTCTTTTGCAGACTCCATCAGATTTTCTTCCAGAATGGTCCTGTATTTGGCTCCATCCATCTTCCCATCAATTTTAACCATCTTCTCTGTCCCTGCTGAAGAAAAGCAGGCCCAAACCATGATGCTGCCACCACCATGTTTGACTGTGGGGATGGTGTGTTCATCTGTGTTGCTTTTACGCCAAACATAACGTTTTGCATTGTTGCCAAAAAGTTCCATTTTGGTTTCATCTGACCAGAGCACCTTCTTCCACATGTTTAGTGTGTCTCCCAGGTGGCTTGTGGCAAACTTTAAACGACACTTTTTATGGATATCTTTAAGAAATGGCTTTCTTCCTGCCACTCTTCCATGAAGGCCAGATTTGTGCAATATACGACTGATTGTTGTCCTATGGACAGAGTCTCCCACCTCAGCTGTAGATCTCTGCAGTTCATCCAGAGTGATCATGGGCCTCTTGGCTGCATCTCTGATCAGTCTTCTCCTTGTATGAGCTGAAAGTTTAGAGGGACGGCCAGGTCTTGGTAGATTTGCAGTGGTCTGATACTCCTTCCATTTCAATATTATCGCTTGCACAGTGCTCCTTGGGATGTTTAAAGCTTGGGAAATCTTTTTGTATCCAAATCCGGCTTTAAACTTCTTCACAACAGTATCTCGGACCTGCCTGGTGTGTTCCTTGTTCTTCATGATGCTCTCTGCGCTTTTG
>NC_143049.1:40577500-40622500 GCF_057628025.1 Oncorhynchus mykiss | reverse complement strand
CTTTTCCTCCCACCTTACTCTCCATTCCTCAACCCCATAGAGGAACTCTTTTCCTCCTTCCTTACTCTCCATTCCTCAACCCCATAGAGGAACTCTTTTCCTCCTTCCTTACTCTCCATTCCTCAACCCCATAGAGGAACTATGTTTCCTCCCACCTTACTCTCCATTCCTCAACCCCATAGAGGAACTATGTTTCCTCTCACCTTACTCTCCATTCCTCAACCCCATAGAGGAACTATGTTTCCTCCCACCTTACTCCACATTCCTCAACCCCATAGAGGAACTATGTTTCCTCTCACCTTACTCTCCATTCCTCAACCCCATAGAGGAACTCTTTTCCTCCCACCTTACTCCACATTCCTCAACCCCATAGAGGAACTATGTTTCCTCTCACCGTACTCCACATTCCTCAACCCCATAGAGGAACTCTTTTCCTCCCACCTTACTCTCCATTCCTCAACCCCATAGAGGAACTCTTTTCCTCCTTCCTTACTCTCCATTCCTCAACCCCATAGAGGAACTCTTTTCCTCCTTCCTTACTCTCCATTCCTCAACCCCATAGAGGAACTATGTTTCCTCCCACCTTACTCTCCATTCCTCAACCCCATAGAGGAACTCTTTTCCTCCTTCCTTACTCTCCATTCCTCAACCCCATAGAGGAACTCTTTTCCTCCTTCCTTACTCTCCATTCCTCAACCCCATAGAGGAACTCTTTTCCTCCCACCTTACTCTCCATTCCTCAACCCCATAGAGGAACTCTTTTCCTCCCACCTTACTCTCCATTCCTCAACCCCATAGAGGAACTCTTTTCCTCCTTCCTTACTCCACATTCCTCAACCCCATAGAGGAACTCTTTTCCTCCTTCCTTACTCTCCATTCCTCAACCCCATAGAGGAACTATGTTTCCTCTCACCTTACTCTCCATTCCTCAACCCCATAGAGGAACTATGTTTCCTCTCACCTTACTCTCCATTCCTCAACCCCATAGAGGAACTCTTTTCCTCCTTCCTTACTCCACATTCCTCAACCCCATAGAGGAACTATGTTTCCTCTCACCTTACTCTCCATTCCTCAACCCCATAGAGGAACTATGTTTCCTCCCACCTTACTCTCCATTCCTCAACCCCGTAGAGGAACTCTTTTCCTCCCACCTTACTCTCCATTCCTCAACCCCATAGAGGAACTCTTTTCCTCCTTCCTTACTCCACATTCCTCAACCCCATAGAGGAACTCTTTTCCTCCTTCCTTACTCCACATTCCTCAACCCCATAGAGGAACTCTTTTCCTCCTTCCTTACTCCACATTCCTCAACCCCATAGAGGAACTATGTTTCCTCTCACCTTACTCTCCATTCCTCAACCCCATAGAGGAACTCTTTTCCTCCTTCCTTACTCCACATTCCTCAACCCCATAGAGGAACTATGTTTCCTCTCACCTTACTCTCCATTCCTCAACCCCATAGAGGAACTATGTTTCCTCCCACCTTACTCTCCATTCCTCAACCCCGTAGAGGAACTCTTTTCCTCCCACCTTACTCTCCATTCCTCAACCCCATAGAGGAACTCTTTTCCTCCTTCCTTACTCTCCATTCCTCAACCCCATAGAGGAACTATGTTTCCTCCCACCTTACTCTCCATTCCTCAACCCCATAGAGGAACTCTTTTCCTCCCACCTTACTCTCCATTCCTCAACCCCATAGAGGAACTCTTTTCCTCCCACCTTACTCTCCATTCCTCAACCCCATAGAGGAACTATGTTTCCTCCCACCTTACTCTCCATTCCTCAACCCCATAGAGGAACTCTTTTCCTCCTTCCTTACTCCACATTCCTCAACCCCATAGAGGAACTATGTTTCCTCCCACCTTACTCCACATTCCTCAACCCCATAGAGGAACTATGTTTCCTCTCACCTTACTCTCCATTCCTCAACCCCATAGAGGAACTCTTTTCCTCCTTCCTTACTCCACATTCCTCAACCCCATAGAGGAACTATGTTTCCTCCCACCTTACTCCACATTCCTCAACCCCATAGAGGAACTCTTTTCCTCCTTCCTTACTCCACATTCCTCAACCCCATAGAGGAACTCTTTTCCTCCCACCTTACTCTCCATTCCTCAACCCCATAGAGGAACTCTTTTCCTCCTTCCTTACTCCACATTCCTCAACCCCATAGAGGAACTCTTTTCCTCCTTCCTTACTCTCCATTCCTCAACCCCATAGAGGAACTATGTTTCCTCCCACCTTACTCTCCATTCCTCAACCCCATAGAGGAACTCTTTTCCTCCCACCTTACTCTCCATTCCTCAACCCCATAGAGGAACTATGTTTCCTCTCACCTTACTCTCCATTCCTCAACCCCATAGAGGAACTATGTTTCCTCCCACCTTACTCTCCATTCCTCAACCCCATAGAGGAACTCTTTTCCTCTCACCGTACTCCACATTCCTCAACCCCATAGAGGAACTCTTTTCCTCCTTCCTTACTCCACATTCCTCAACCCCATAGAGGAACTCTTTTCCTCCTTCCTTACTCTCCATTCCTCAACCCCATAGAGGAACTCTTTTCCTCCCACCTTACTCCACATTCCTCAACCCCATAGAGGAACTATGTTTCCTCCCACCTTACTCTCCATTCCTCAACCCCATAGAGGAACTATGTTTCCTCCCACCTTACTCCACATTCCTCAACCCCATAGAGGAATTAGTTTCCTCACGGAGATGGAAGGTTTAAAACCACATGATCAAATGTCCCTCCTGGACGCAATGAATGCTGGAGGCCTGGACATATCTGCAGAAGATTGCCAGGCGTGGACCAGGCATGACAAAGGATTCTTTCCTACTGTAGGTGTATTGCCCAAGATGACATAAGATGTGAATGTGGATGTGAACCTGTGGTCAAATGCAGAAAACAGGGTTGACTAGCATTGCTACTATATCTGTATTGGTAGATGGTTGCATATGCAAATGATTGTATTTTGGAATCATTCAATGCCATAAAATGACATGAAACCTATTGAAGCATGTTGCATCATGTCTGATTCATTCCTGTAACATATACTGCAGTGTATTCTAATCAGTAGAGAGGTGTCATTCTTGTCTGCTTCATTCCTGTAACATATACTGCAGTGTATTCTAATCAGTAGAGAGGTGTCATTCTTGTCTGCTTCATTCCTGTAACATATACAGCAGTGTATTCTAATCAGTAGAGAGGTGTCATTCTTGTCTGATTCATTCCTGTAACATATACTGCAGTGTATTCTAATCAGTAGAGAGGTGTCATTCTTGTCTGCTTCATTCCTGTAACATATACTGTAGTGTATTCTAGACAGTAGAGAGGTGTCATTATTTTCTGCTTCATTCCTGTAACATATACTGCAGTGTATTCTAATCAGTAGAGAGGTGTCATTCTTGTCTGCTTCATTCCTGTAACATATACTGCAGTGTATTCTAGACAGTAGAGAGGTGTCATTATTTTCTGCTTCATTCCTGTAACATATACTGCAGTGTATTCTAATCAGTAGAGAGGTGTCATTCTTGTCTGCTTCATTCCTGTAACATATACTGCAGTGTATTCTAGACAGTAGAGAGGTGTCATTATTTTCTGCTTCATTCCTGTAACATATACTGCAGTGTATTCTAATCAGTAGAGAGGTGTCATTCTTGTCTGCTTCATTCCTGTAACATATACTGCAGTGTATTCTAGACAGTAGAGAGGTGTCATTATTTTCTGCTTCATTCCTGTAACATATACTGCAGTGTATTCTAATCAGTAGAGAGGTGTCATTCTTGTCTGCTTCATTCCTGTAACATATACTGCAGTGTATTCTAGACAGTAGAGAGGTGTCATTCTTGTCTGCTTCATTCCTGTAACATATACTGCAGTGTATTCTAATCAGTAGAGAGGTGTCATTCTTGTCTGATTCATTCCTGTAACATATACTGCAGTGTATTCTAATCAGTAGAGAGGTGTCATTCTTGTCTGCTTCATTCCTGTAACATATACTGCAGTGTATTCTAATCAGTAGAGAGGTGTCATTCTTGTCTGATTCATTCCTGTAACATATACTGCAGTGTATTCTAATCAGTAGAGAGGTGTCATTCTTGTTTTGTAAAGACATTTGACAAAAGAAAACATTGTGTAACGCTAACCTGTTGTTCAGTGTTGTTTAGGTAAAGTGTGCTTGTTGGGTGACAACCTTTGCTAGTGTTATGGCAGAATGAGTGGATTTGAGACATGTATGAAGTGAATTGGTAGTTTTAGTGCATTCGGGATGTGAAATTAACTGCCCGTGTCAAGCTGAAAGTTGGGTAGGAGAACTGTGTGAAGAGTTTTGCAAAAAGTGACCTAAGTATTGAGAAATGGGTCCTAACGATTGTGAAAAAAACTGTACCTAACTAGTTATAGTTATTAGGTTAATTAACTAACTTTTCATCAGTCTTATGGCTTGGGGGGGTAGAAGCTGTTCAGGGTTCTGTTGGTTCCAGACTTGGTGCATCGGTACCGCTTGCCGTGTGGCCTTCCTCTGACACCGCCTGGTATAGAGGTCCCGGATGGCAGGAAGCTTGGCCCCAGTGATGTACTGGGCCGTAAGGCACAACCCTCTGTAGCATCTTACAGTCAGATGCCGAGCAGTCGCCATACCAGGCGGTGATGCAACCGGTCAAGATGCTCTCGACGGTGCAGCTGTATAACTTTTTGAACATCTGAGGACCCATTTCAAACCTTTTCAGCCTCCTGAGGGCGTAGCGTTGTTGTCGTGCCGAAAGTGTCGGTGTGTCGCAACCAATCACCAGGTTCTACCTTGTCACACCATAAGGCCTGTTCGTATGTGTTACAACCAATCACCAGGCAGCCATCCAACCCATCCCAGATGTAAAACTTCACTGAGCAATAATTACAAATAGATAGGAATTAAATTATGAATCTAGTTAATTCAAATTAATATTGTTTTTTAATCAACCCACCAACTGGAAGTAATGTACTTCTGACAAATTAATTAGGAAGCAAATCCCTATGCATCCTCTGCAGAGTTACTATGTATTACCTGGAGGACACACACACACACACACACACACACACACACACACACACACACACACACACACACACACACACACACACACACACACACACACACACACACACACACACACACACACACACACAAGCACAGCAGTAGCAGCTGGGTGATGACAGTTTTATGATCAGTACACCCACAACGCTTAGTCCTCTGTGTGTGTGTGTGTGTGTGTGTGTGTGTGTTTGTGTGTGTGATTGTGTGTGTGTGTGTGCTTGGTAAATCCTCTCTCCCCTGTTGCGTCTCTCATGTTGTGAGTCTGTTCAGACTCTTCTAGGTCTCCTCAAGTCTCTTTCCTTCTCTCTCCTCTAAGGCAGGGAACTCGTGATGTACTCTGTAGCGCCTTGCAGTCGGATGTCAAGCAGCTGCCATACCAGGCGGTGCTCTCTATGGTGCAGCTGTAGAACTTTGAGGATCTGAGGACCCATTCCAAATCTTTTCATCCTCCTTGGGGGGGGGAAGAGGTGTTGTCATGCCCTCTTCACGACTGTGTTAGAAGGTGTGGACCATGAAAGATCCTTAGTGATGTGGACACCATGGAACTTGAAGCTCTCTACCCACTCCACTACAGCCCGTAGATGTGAATGGGGGCGTGCTCGGTCCTCGGTTTCCCGTAGTCCACGATAAGCTCCATTGTTCTGCTGACATTGAGGGCGAGGTTGTTGACCTGCCACTAAACTAGCCAGATGTCTGACCTCCTGTTTCATCATCGTCGGTGATCAGGACTACCACCGTCGTATCGTCAGCTAAATTTAATGATGGTGTTGGAGTCTTGCCTGCCCACGCGGTCGTGGGTGCACAGGGAGTACAGGAGGGGACTAAGCACACACCATTGAGGGGCCCCAGTGTTGAGGGTCAGCGTGGCGGATGTGTTGTTGCCTACCCTTTACCACCTGGGGGCGGCCTGTCAGAAAGTCCAGGATCCAGTTGCAGAAGGTGATGTTCAGTCCCAGGGTCCTTAGACGCTGCCCAAACCGGATGTGTCACGTGAGCGAGTTTTGCAAAATAAATGTACACATACATATTATTCAATCATTGCATGCACATTGCTCGTGCGCCAACGAGCGTCGACGTTGCCAGGCCGATAATAATATAATACAGTAGAACAAAAGAAAACAAAAAGTCTATATACAGTGAGTGCAAATGAGGTAAGATAAGGGAGTTAAGGCAATAAATAGGCCATAGTGGCGAAGTAATTACAACATAGCAATTAAACACTGGAATGGTACATGTGCAGAAGATGAATGTGGAAGTAGAGATACTGGGGTGCAAAGGAGATGGAGATAAATAAATAAATACAGTATGGGGATGAGGTAGGTAGATAGATGGGCTATTTACAGATGAGCTATGTACAGGTGCAGTGATCTGTGAGCTGCTCTGACAGCTGGTGCTTAAAGCTAGTGAGGGAGATATGAGTCTCCAGCTTCAGAGATTTTTGCAGTCCGTTCCAGTCATTGGCAGCAGAGAACTGTAAGGAAAGACGACCAAAGGAGGAATTGGCTTTGGGGGTGACCAGTGAGACCAGTGAGATATTCTCATCAATCTTCACACAATACCCCATAATGAAAAGGCAAAAATATATATTTTTAAATTACTTTTATTTATGTATGGTGTGTTTTTCCCATTGTTCTCTGGGAAAATCTCAATAAACTACCAAGGAGAGGAGCTGAAAAGGCCCCCAAAAACATCCTGAATTTCATATCCACCACCTTTAACTAAATATTTTCAACCAAGACCACAGTTCTCACTCCCATAGATAATAATTTTACAAAATGTCCGAATTCCTGAAATCTCAGCAGTGTCAGCAGTGGACAATATTATTAGCTTCTTCAGGAGCTCTAGAACAAAATATGTATTTGGTTTAGACACTGCATTCCTAAAGAGACACAAATGTTCTCTGATAGCCCTTATTGTACAACTAGTTAGTCTGTCCATCAAATATGAGTTCTTCCCCGATGCTTGGAAGTCTGCTGCAGTGGTACCTGTTTTACCATCTGGTGACCCAACACTGGTGGAAAATTACCCACCTGTAAGTGTTCTTCCAGTGCCATGAAAAGTAGCTGAAAGACGGGTGGCTGATCATCTGACTGATCACCTCATTCAGGGCAACTCCATACATCACATGCAATTTGGATTCAGAACTACCCATTCTACCGAAACAGCCAATTGCTTTTTCCTGGAGTGCATTAAATCTAAACTGGACATAGATGGTGAAGTCAGTCTGTTTGGATCTTAAAAAGGCCTTTGATACTGTGAATCATGAGGTCCTATCCAAACTATCCTCCCTTAATGTGTCCACTGAAGTCATTAGTTGGATGTATTCCTAGACCCACTAGAACTATAGGTTTAATCACTATGGTTACAGACCCACTAGAACTATAAGTCAAAGAGTTCTGACAAGTCAAAGAGTTTGTTTGGGGAAAACTCAGTCGGACTCTCTTTACTATAACAGTGGGGTCCCACAAGGGTCAATATTAGGCTCCCTTCTGTTTACCATATATATAAATGATCTCCCACTTGCTTGCCAACAATGCAGATGTATGCAGACGATACAGTCCTGTACATACACAAAAGTTGCTAACAAGTTAACTGAAGCTATGGTACATGTTTCTCAATGGATGACTAATTATTGCCTGCATTTAAATATTGACAAGGCTGTTTGCATGTACTTCTCTAAGAAATCATTTGATTCTTCACAACCAGCTGTTCTTGCTATTTGGGGAGAATCTGAAAGTTGTGTCTTGGTGTCATTTTGAACTCCAACTTGACATTTAAGAAACATGTGAAGAAGGTGGTTAAACATGGTCAAGTTTGTATTATCCAACTTTAGGTTGGTAAGACCTTTACTTCCTCAGGAGGCCCTGCCTCCTGCATGCTGTGATCTTCTCACATCTGAGATATTGTCTCACAAGCTGGTCACAAACAGGAGCTACTACTCTGAAACCAATTGAATCACTCTACAAACAAACACTTATGATTTTTAATACAAACCGAACAATTACCAACATTGTCACATCATTCACAAACATAATTTATTTTGTCTGGATAGTTTTAAGCAGTATGTAGATGCAAACCCTGGGTCTTGCCCCTCCACCTCTATGCCGGCATATCATGCTGAAGGAAAGCACTTCCGGGATAACAAGGGCAGTAACTAGAGGGGCTTGCGCAGTCCCTTTTCGACACAGTAAAATCGGTCATCGGCCTTCTCTGTCAGAGCTTCAATATAATGGAATGCAATGCCCATGGACTTGAGTAGCTGCACTGATTATTGCACATTTATGCAAATTTAAATTGAAAACATGGCTAAAATCTATCCAAATCTGTACACATTAGTTATCTGTGGTTCCTCATATGTAAGATGACAGTTGATGATGTTGTTGTCGTTAGAATTATATATGATATATTATTGGATGTAATGTATCGGTATTTTGTATTGTTTTAGTGTGTATTTGTATTGTGTAATTGTCCTTAACTGCCCTGGGTCTACGTATGCATATTCATTTTTTTTTACATACCCCGGCACATTTACGTGGATGTTGCATAATTGTAATATTGATGTTGATTCACGTGAATTGTCCCACATAAATAATTAAATTAATAAAGATCCTCTCAAGCTCTGTCAGGTTGGATGGAGAGCGTTGCTAAACAGCTATTTTCAGGTCTCTCCAGAGATGTTTGATCGGGTTCAAGTCCAGGCTCTGGCTGGGCCACTCAAGAAAATTCAGAGACTTGTCCCGAAGCCACTCCTGCGTTGTCTTGGCTGTGTGCGTAGGTTCCTTTGTCCTGTTGGAAGGTGAATCTTCACACCAGTCTAAGGTCCTGAGCGCTCTGAAGTAGGTTTTCATCAAGGATCTCTCTGTTCTTTGCTCCGTTCATCTTTCCCTCGATCCTGACTAGTCTCCCAGTCCCTATCACTGAAAAGCATCCCCACAGCATGATGCTGCCACCACCTTGCTTCACTGTAAGGATGGTGCCAGGTTTCCTCCAGATGTGACATTTGACATTCAGGCCAAAGAGTTTAATAATGGTTTCATTAGACCAGAGAATCTTGTTTCTCATGGTCTGAGAGTCCTTTAGGTGCCTTTTGGCAAACTCCTAGCGGGCTGTCATGTGTCTTTTACTGTGGAGTGGCTTCTGTCTGGCCCCTCTACCATAAAGGCCTGATTGGTGGAGTGCTGCAGAGATGGTTGTCCTTCTGGAAGGTACTCCCATCTTCGCAGAGGAACTGGAGCTCTGTCAGAGTGACCATTGGGTTCTTGGTTAGCTCCCTGACCAAGGCCCTTCTCCCCCGATTGTTCAGTTTGGCCGGGCGGTCATCTCTAGGAAGAGTCTTGGTAGTTCCAAACTTCTTACATTTAAGAATTATGGAGGCCACTGTGTTCTTGGGGACCTTCATTGCTGCAGACATTTTTTGGTACCCTTCCTCAGATCAGTGTCTCAGAGCTCTACGGATAATTCCTTTGCCCTCATGGCTCATGACCTCATGGCTTGGTTTTTGATTTTCCAAATCATGTCCAATTAATTGAGTTTACAACAGGTGGACTCCAATCAAGTTGTAGAAACATCTCAAGGATGATCAATGGAAACAGGATGCAACGAATCTCAATCTCCTGGTAATTCATCTGCTTCTGTTTGAACGTTTACCTGTTTAAAGGTCTTACTCACATCAACCATGGAGAGTGTGATCACATAGTTGTCCGGAACAGCTGGTACTCTCATACATGGTTCAGTGTTGCTTGCCTTGAAGCAAGCTTAGAAGGCATTTAGCTCACCTGGTAGGCTTGCGTCACTGGGAAGCTCATGGCTGGGTTTCCCTTTGTAGCCTGTGATAGTTTGCAAGCCCTGCCACATGCGACGAGTGTCAGAGCCGGTGAAGTAGGATTCAATCTTAGTCCTGTATTGATGCTTTTTCTGTTTGATGGTTCGTCAGAGTGCGTAGTGGGTTTTCTTATAAGCGTCCAGATTAGTGCCCCGCTCTTTGAAAGCGACAACTTGACTGACCCTTTATCTCAGTGCTGATGTTACCTGTAATCCATGGATTCTGGTTGGGATATGTACGTACGGTCACTGTGGGGACGACGTCATCGATGCACTTATTGATGAAGCCGGTGACTGAGGTGGTATACTCCTCAATGCTATCGGATGAATCACGTAACATATTCCAGTCTGTGCTAAACAGTCCTGTAGCTTATGCATCTACATCATCTGACCACTTCCGTATTCACCACATCACTGGTACTTCCTGTTTGAGTATTTGTTTGTCGTTATGGTCAGATTTGACCACTGGAGGACGAGGTAGAGCTTTGCGTGGAGTAAAGATGAGCTAGATTGACATGATGGTAGAACTGAGGTAAAATAGATTTCATTTTTTGTCCTGCATTAAAATATCCTGCCACTAGGAGCGCCGCTTCGGGATGAGCATTGTTTGCTGATGGCCGTATGCAGCTCGTTGAGTTTGGTCTTAGTGCCAGCATCGGTTTGTTTGGGTTTGTTTGGGTAAATAGACAGCTATGAAAAATATATCTTGGTAAATACTACGGTCTAAGGCTTATCATGAGGTTTTCTAACACAGGTGAGCAGAACCTCGAGATTTCCTTAATATCAGAGATTGTGCACCAGCTGTTGCAACAACAAAAAAAATACACATCTCCCCCATTTGAGCTTCCCCGATGCTGCCGTTCTGTCCTGCCGACCCATTGAAAAACCAGCAAGGCATACATTTTCCCATGTCCTTGTTCAGCCGCGACTCCGAGAAACATAGAACATTACAGTTCTTCAGGTTCCGTTGATCGGATGGTCTCGAACGGAGCTCGTCCAGTTTGCTCGTCCAGTGATTGCGCATTCGCCAATAGAACGGATGGTAGAGACGGATTCACCGACGTAGTTTCGTCACCTTTTTCCCTTTTCCAGTCTCAGGGGATTAGGGCCAAGCTCCGGGGTGAGCAGCATGTCTTGTGCTTTCGACACGATGAAGTAGAAAATCTTCATCCGAAGTACAGAAGCTCTTTTGGGTCAAAGGAAATGAAGGTAGAAACGATATTTACTAAAAACATTAAGATCAGTGGAAAAAAAACACACACCAAATAGCAGATTTTATTAGGAGCCTGTTAAACGGCTGCAAAACAATGCAGCACCATTCTTGGTTTCCCCCTCCCGTTCCTCTCCTCCAGTCTCTCACCCTCTCTCTCTCTTTCTCCTTTAAAGACTCCCGGTCTCCCAAAACGGTATCCTCTCTCCCTCTCTCTATCTCACTCTCTGAAAAACTCCATCCTACTCCTCTCCCTCCCACTCCCGTCCCAGTGGGATCGTTCTAACTATTCAGAAGTGTGGGAGCAGTACTCGGAGCTAAATGGGACATCTGGTGTGTAGGGTTTCTCTGGTTTGTGTGTTTCTCACTTACACAATGCCACCCGGTATTACAGTATATGCTAAATGATCCAATGGGGGCTTATTGCCAAGTGAAAGATGGAGAGAGACTGAGAGATGGAGCCAAGAATGTTAGACAAAGTGTCTAGTGACAAAGTGACTGTTACCGAGGGTGGACATACCATTTAGGAATGGAGGAGGATTTACTCTTACGGCAGGTTATAACATCTAGTTATAGGGGAGGATGATGCACTGTTACTGCAGGTTATAAAATTAAGTTATAGGGGAGGAGGATGCACTGTTACTGCATGTTATACCATTTAGTTATAGGGGAGGATGTACTGTTACGGCAGGTTATAACATCTAGTTATAGGGGAGGATGTACTGTTACTGCAGGTTATAACATCTAGTTATAGGGGAGGATGTACTGTTACGGCAGGTTATAACATCTAGTTATAGGGGAGGATGATGCACTGTTACTGCAGGTTGTAAAATTAAGTTATAGGGGAGGAGGATGTACTGTTACTGCAGGTTGTAAAATTAAGTTAGAGGGGAGGAGGATGCACTGTTACTGCATGTTATACCATTTAGTTATAGGGGAGGATGTACTGTTACGGCAGGTTATAACATCTAGTTATAGGGGAGGATGATGCACTGTTACTGCAGGTTATAAAATTAAGTTATAGGGGAGGAGGATGTACTGTTACTGCAGGTTATAACATGAAGTTACAGGGGAGGATGATGTACTGTTACTGCAGGTTATAACATCTAGTTATAGGGGAGGATGTACTGTTACGGCAGGTTATAACATCTAGTTATAGGGGAGGATGATGCACTGTTACTGCAGGTTATAAAATGAAGTTATAGGGGAGGATGATGTACTGTTACTGCAGGTTATAACATCTAGTTACAGATGAGGATGATGTACTGTTACTGCAGGTTATAACATCTAGTTACAGATGAGGATGATGTACTGTTACTGCAGGTTATAACATAACAGTACAGAAGTACTAAGTAAGCATAAATAGAGAACTTAAAAAGCTTAAATACCTATTGATACTACCTATTGATAATTCCTATTGATAATACCTATTGATAATTCCTATTGATAATACCTATTGATACTACATATTGATACTACCTATTGATACTAGGGCTGTTGCTGTGACTGTTACCACCACATCGGCGGTCACGAGTAATGAAGGAAGTCAAATTCCACGGGACCGTTTAGTCACGGTAATTAGGCTTCTCCAAGCTCTGATGCTGCTGATGGTCATTAGTAGCCTACCAAACTTGCTAACTGCCGGGTACTCAGCACTCTATTGTCCCTCTAATCACTCTGACATCAATGCAAATGTAATGGAAAATCTAATCAAACACTTGATGAGAGCCCATGAGCTCATGTTGCGCAACATTTCTATAGGGGTGAGAAAACAGAATGATGGCCTCTATCAAAAAGTGGAGGATCTCATCAGCTTTCTATAGGCTAGGCCTGCTATATTTATTTCTCAACTTCCCTAATATTAAGCACATTGCTTCTCTTTACAAAAGGAGTATAGCACACATGACTGGAATGAATTATGCGTCCTCCATTCACCATTTAAGGGCATAGATGACATGTATTTTTTTCTCACTGACCCTGTTCTGAGACAGGTGCGTGATAATGGGTCCATTCTGAAACCAAAACAAATTTCACACAAATATTATTTAGTATATTATTTAGTATATGTAAAGAAGAGATTAAATCAAGAACAGTCTGATGGGTGACAATATTAGCCAATTATATAATTATGTACAATTAATTGTGAATGTTGCCCAGCATAAGGAAAGAAACTATGTATTTTTTTTGTGGTGACTTTTTCGAATCATAGTCGCAGACCTCATGTAGCCTAGCCCATAGCCCTATATGTTATGACAAGGTTTGTATCACAACTAAAGTGGACTAATAAAATTAAGCACATGTAGAGCCTAACTGGCATACACAGCGTGTGAGTTTCCAGTTTGGGGAAGATAATTTTCACCATAATACACCTTAAACAACTTATTTGGGATAGGGGGCAGCATTTTCACTTTTGGATAAATAGAGTGCCCAAATTCATCTGCCTGCTACTCATCCCCAGAATATAGGTTATGCATATTATTAGTAGATTTGGATGGAAAACACTCTAAAGTTTCTACAACTGTTTGGACAATGTCTGTGAGTAAAACAGAACTCATGTAGCAGGCAAAACCCCGAGGACTAACCATTCAGATTTTTTTATTTTTTTTAAGTCACTGTCTTTTCAATGGTTTTTCATTGGGAAACCAGATAGGTAAGGGGACTTGTTTGCAGTTCCTACCGCTTCCACTGGGTGTCACCAGTCTTTAGAAATTGGTTGAGGTTTTTTCCCCTTGTGTAATGAAGAAGTACGGCCATCTTGAATGAGAGTCACTTGTGGACTGTTTGAGGCGCGTGACCAGAAAAGTATCGTCAGTTTGTTTTCTTTTTTGTATTCAACACAGATCATCCCGTCTTCAATTTGATCCATTATTAATGTTTAAAAATTCCTAAAGTTGTATTACAAAAGTAGTTTGAAATGTTCTGGCAAAGTTTACAGGTAACTTTTTCTGATATTTTGAAGTGACGTTGCGCAAGTTGGAAGCTGTGTTCTTCTGGATCAAACGTGCCAAATAAATGGACATTTTGGATATATATTGACGGAATTAATCGAACAAAAAGGACCATTTGTGATGTTTATGGGACATATTGGAGTGCCAACAAAAGAAGTTCGTCAAAGGTAAGGCATGAATTATATTTTATTTTTTGTGTTTTGTGTAGCGCCTGCAGGGTTGAAAAATGCTACTCTCTTTGTTTACTGTTGTGCTATCATCAGATAATATCTTCTTATGCTTTCGCCGAAAAGCCTTTTTGAAATCTGACACGTTGGCTGGATTCACAACGAGTGTAGCTTTAATGTGGTATCTTACATGTGTGATTTAATGAAAGTTTGATTTTTATATCATTTCATTTTATATTTTCATTTTTTTCTGAAGAGGACGATTGCGTCCCACCTATCCCAGAGAGGTTTTTTAATAATAAACGCATGACATGCACAATCGCACTTGCGGTCAGTTTTGAAAATTGTGTTTTCCCCGCTAATGAAACATTAGCGCTTATAGCCTTCTGCTATGTGTGCATTGCTGCACTTATGTGAAGAAATAGTTTATCAACATTTAAAGCTAAACGTTCTGATCTGTTGCGACAGGCACATTGCAGATTTGCTTGTATTCATTTGGAATCTCACAACTGTCCCAGACTGTTTGGAACATTTATTTCTCACACAGAACAGGTCAACGTTTGTACTGTGAGAGATAGTCGATCGCCATAGGCTAGTGCTTTTGATCTTCGTTAGGCCCAGTCATCTTGTTGGCTGACTAAAAAATAATTGTGGACAGTTCTTCCAATATCTTCAATATGCACCTCGGAATTGGATAAAAATAAAATACGTGCAGTTGCGTCCCCGTTGTGTCCGTCTTCACTTGTAGCCTGTGAGAAAGACCCGATCAATTGACGGAGAGCCATGTGAGTGAGAGATGCTTCAGGGGCACTTCGCAGCACTCAGGAAAAAGGTCACAACGCAGCACTCTAGGTCAAGGGCACAACGGCCACTGGCCGGAGAAGGCATGGGTAATTTGAGGGTGCATTTCGACCCAACAAAGGGTATGCTGCCGTGAAATTCGAGGCATTATCAAGTACTTGTCAAATTGTGAATGAGAGATTGATGTAGTGTGTACAGTCTGGGCAAAAAACAAAGCAGAGCTCATGCCTTTCAAGCTACTTTTTTTTCAAATCATTGTTAGAGTCGCATCATGCAGCCTTACAATTGATTACAAATCTAAACATATAGCCCAACGTTTGAATCACAACTTAAACACATGAATAACTCTAAATTAAGCATAAACGAGTACCTATTTCTTTGTTAACCACTCAACACAGAATAGCCCCATGTGCGCACTTCCTCAAATCATTTGGAGAAAATATCCTTGCTATTTTATTCAGCTTTGTTCAATTGTGTTCTTCATGCTATAAAATCATATTTTAAAAAAATTCACAGAATTCACAGAAAGCAAATCTGGTCTGTTAAATGAACTAGTCTAGCCCACAGCCATTTGGCATAGCCAGATCAGGACCTAACATAAGGACAATGCTATTCCATTCTTCTGAAATATACTACATTTTCTTCATATAATGTTTCTTTAGACCTGCCTAAAGTAAATAATGGATTTATTGTGAAGGTGTAGGATATATTACATGGATGTATTGTGAAGGTGTAGGATATATTACATGGATGTATTGTGATGGTGTAGGATATATTACATGGATGTATTGTGATGGTGTAGGATATATTACATGGATGTATTGTGATGGTGTAGGATATATTACATGGATGTATTGTGATGGTGTAGGATATATTACATGGATGTATTGTGATGGTGTAGGATATATTACATGGATGTATTGTGATGGTGTAGGATATATTACATGGATGTATTGTGATGGTGTAGGATATATTACATGGATGTATTGTGATGGTGTAGGATATATTACATGGATGTATTGTGATGGTGTAGGTTATATTACATGGATGTATTGTGATGGTGTAGGATATATTACATGGATGTATTGTGATGGTGTAGGTTATATTACATGGATGTATTGTGATGGTGTAGGTTATATTACATGGATGTATTGTGATGGTGTAGGATATATTACATGGATGTATTGTGATGGTGTAGGATATATTACATGGATTTATTGTGAAGGTGTAGGATATATTACATGGATGGATTGTGATGGTGTAGGATATATTACATGGATGTATTGTGATGGTGTAGGATATATTACATGGATGTATTGTGATGGTGTAGGATATATTACATGGATGTATTGTGAAGGTGTAGGATATATTACATGGATGTATTGTGATGGTGTAGGTTATATTACATGGATGTATTGTGAAGGTGTAGGATATATTACATGGATTTATTGTGAAGGTGTAGGATATATTACATGGATTTATTGTGAAGGTGTAGGATATATTACATGGATGTATTGTGAAGGTGTAGGATATATTACATGGATGTATTGTGATGGTGTAGGATATATTACATGGATGTATTGTGATGGTGTAGGATATATTACATGGATGTATTGTGATGGTGTAGGATATATTACATGGATGTATTGTGAAGGTGTAGGATATATTACATGGATGTATTGTGATGGTGTAGGATATATTACATGGATGTATTGTGAAGGTGTAGGATATATTACATGGATGTATTGTGATGGTGTCGGATATATTACATGGATGTATTATGATGGTGTAGGATATATTACATGGATGTATTGTGAAGGTGTAGGATATATTACATGGATGTATTGTGAAGGTGTAGGATATATTACATGGATGTATTGTGAAGGTGTAGGATATATTACATGGATGTATTGTGATGGTGTAGGATATATTACATGGATTTATTGTGAAGGTGTAGGATATATTACATGGATGTATTGTGAAGGTGTAGGATATATTACATGGATTTATTGTGATGGTGTAGGATATATTACATGGATGTATTGTGATGGTGTAGGATATATTACATGGATGTATTGTGAAGGTGTAGGATATATTACATGGATGTATTGTGAAGGTGTAGGATATATTACATGGATGTATTGTGAAGGTGTAGGATATATTACATGGATGTATTGTGATGGTGTAGGATATATTACATGGATGTATTATGATGGTGTAGGATATATTACATGGATGTATTGTGATGGTGTAGGATATATTACATGGATGTATTGTGAAGGTGTAGGATATATTACATGGATGTATTGTGAAGGTGTAGGATATATTACATGGATGTATTGTGATGGTGTAGGATATATTACATGGATGTATTGTGATGGTGTAGGATATATTACATGGATGTATTGTGAAGGTGTAGGATATATTACATGGATGTATTGTGAAGGTGTAGGATATATTACATGGATGTATTGTGAAGGTGTAGGATATATTACATGGATGTATTGTGAAGGTGTAGGATATATTACATGGATGTATTGTGATGGTGTAGGATATATTACATGGATTTATTGTGAAGGTGTAGGATATATTACATGGATGTATTGTGAAGGTGTAGGATATATTACATGGATGTATTGTGAAGGTGTAGGATATATTACATGGATGTATTGTGATGGTGTAGGATATATTACATGGATGTATTGTGATGGTGTAGGATATATTACATGGATGTATTGTGAAGGTGTAGGATATATTACATGGATTTATTGTGATGGTGTAGGATATATTACATGGATTTATTAGACTTTTTAAATGTAGATGTTTCAAAGGTCAGTATCAGTGGCTTGTAGGCTATGTGTGGAAGCCAGGAGATGCTAATTGTGTTGATGTTAATTAACGGCACAGCCCTAATTGATAATACCTATTGATACTATCTATTGATAATGCCTATCCATGCTACCTATTTCATAGAACAAGAGATTACTGTAAATCACAGGTGATCATTTGTAATGAAACCTTCCAATGCCTTTACTTGTTCTTTGACAAACGTTCTACTAATGTCTTTGAATCACAAGTCATTATCTATCTTACTAGAGAATGGAGGCGAACCCATCAATGGTTAGCCTATCAAGTGACCGAGGACTGGTTTCCCAGATATAGATTAAGGCTACACCCTAAAACAAAGGTGCTATCTAGAACCTAAAAAGGTCTATCCCCATAGGAGAACCCTTTGAAGAACCCTTTGAAGAACCCTTTTCACAGAGGGTTCTATATGGAACCATAAGGGTTCCACTTGAAAACAAAAAGGGTTCTCCAATGGGGAAAGCTGAAGAATCACTATGGAACCCTTTTTTCTGAGTCTTGAACTAAGAAGAACTCTCAGATTCTCTATTAAACAACTCTCAGATTCTCCATAAAAATAAAAACTCTCAGATTCTCCATAAAAATAAAAACTCTCACATCCGCCATAAAAATAAAAACTCTCAGATTCTCCATTAAAAGAAGAACTATAAGATTCTTCATTAAAGTCCTCTCAGATTCTCCATTAAAATAAGAACTCTCAGATTCTCTATTAAAGAACGCTCAGATTCTCCATTAAAAGAACTGTCATAAGAACTCTCAGATTCTCCATTAAAGAAGATCTCTCAGAATCTCCATTAAAATAAGAACTCTCAGATCCGCCATTAAAATAAGAACTCTCAGATTATCCATTAAAATAAGAACACTCAGATTCTCCATTAAAATAACTCTCAGATTCTCCATTAAAAGAACTCTCAGATTCTCCATTAAAATAAGAACTCTCAGATTCTCCATTAAAAGAAGAACTCTCATATTCTCCATTAAAGGAAGAACTCTCAGATTCTCCATTAAAAGAAGAACTCTCAGATTCTCCATTAAAAGAAGAACTCTCAGATTCTCCATTAAAAGAAGAACTCTCAGATTCTCCATTAAAATAAGAATTCTCAGATTCTCCATTAAAAGAACTCTCAGATTCTCTATTACAATAAGAACTCTCAGATTCTCTATTACAATAAGAACTCTCAGATTCTCTATTACAATAAGAACTCTCAGATTCTCTATTAAAATAAGAAATCTCAGATTCTCTATTACAATAAGAACTCTCAGATTCTCTATTAAAATAAGAACTCTCAGATTCTCCATTAAAAGAAGAACTCTCAGATTCTCTATTAAAAGAAGAACTCTTATATTCTCCATTTAAAAGAACAGTCAGAAGAACTGTCGGATTCTGCATTAAAATAACTGTCATAAGAACTCTGAGATTCTCCATTAAAGAAGATCTCTCAGAATCTCCATTAAAATAAGAACTCTCAGATCCGCCATTAAAATAAGAACTCTCAGATTATCCATTAAAATAAGAACACTCAGACTCTCCATTAAAATAAGAACTCTCATATTCTGCATTTAAAAGAACAGTCAGAAGAACTGTCGGATTCTCCATTAAAATAACTGTCATAAGAACTCTCAGATTCTCCATTAAAATAACTCTCAGATTCTCCATTAAAAGAACTCTCAGATTCTCCATTAAAATAAGAACTCTCAGATTCTCCATTAAAAGAAGAACTCTCATATTCTCCATTAAAGGAAGAACTCTCAGATTCTCCATTAAAATAAGAACTCTCAGATTCTCCATTAAAATAAGAACTCTCAGATTCTCCATTTAAAAGAACAGTCAGAAGAACTGTCGGATTCTCCATTAAAAGAAGTACTCTCAGATTCTCCATTAAAAGAAGAACTCTCAGATTCTCCATTAAAATAAGAATTCTCAGATTCTCCATTAAAAGAACTCTCAGATTCTGTCATGTATTGTCATGTTGTGTCCTGTTCCTGTTCTTTCTCTTCACCCTGTCTCCCTCTGCTGGTCGTATTAGGTTACCTTTTCTTCCCCTCTTTCCCCCAGCTGTTCCTTGTCTTCTCTAACTACCTCGTTAACCCCTTTTCCCACCTGTTCCCTTTTTCCCTCTGATTAGGTCTCTATATCTCTCTCTGTTTCTGCTTCTGTCTTTGTCGGATTCTCGTTTGTGTTTCTCATGCCTGAACCAGACTATCGTCGTGTTTGCTGCAACCTTGTCCTGTCCTGTCGGAATCTGCCTGTTCATCTAACCTTGTCCTGTCCTGTCGGAATCTGCCTGTCCATCTGAGCCTACGTGTGTTTCGTCATTAAAGAAACTCTGTTTTGTTAATTCGCTTTTGGGTCCTCATTCACGCACCTGACAGAAGAATCCGACCAAGAATGGACCCAGCGACTTCGGATCCTCTCCACTCAGCCGTCGAGATCCAGGGAGCGATGCTAGGCAGACACGAGCAGGAATTGTCTGCTGCTCGACATGCCGTTGAGACCCTGGCCACCCAAGTCTGCAACCTCACAGAACAGGTTCACCATCTCCGCCTCGATCCACCGGCCACTTCCAGGGCTTTCGAATCTCCGGAGCCCAGAATCAATAACCCGCCGTGTTACTCTGGGGAGCCCACTGAATGCCGCTCGTTCCTCACCCAGTGTGATATTGTGTTTTCTCTCCAGCCCAACACTTACTCCAGGAGCACTGCTCGTATCGCCTACGTCATATCTCTCCTTACTGGACGGGCTCGTGAGTGGGGCACGGCAATCTGGGAGGCAAGGGCTGAGTGTACTAACCAGTATCAGGACTTTATGGAGGAGATGATACGGGTTTTTGATTGATCTGTTTTTGGGGAGGAGGCTTCCAGGGCCCTGTCTTCCCTATGTCAAGGTAATCGATCCATAACAGACTACTCTATTGAGTTTCGCACTCTTGCTGCCTCCAGTGACTGGAACGAGCCGGCTTTGCTCGCTCGTTTTCTGGAGGGTCTCCGCGCAGAGGTAAAGGATGAGATTCTCTCCCGGGAGGTTCCTTCCAGCGTGGATTCCTTGATTGAACTCGCTATTCGCATAGAGCGACGGGTTGATCTTCGTCACCGAGCTCGTGGAAAGGAGCTCGCGTTCTCCGTTGCCCCCCTCTCCGCATCACTACCATCTTCCTCTGCCGGCTCGGGTGCTGAGCCTATGCAGCTGGGAGGTATCCGCATCTCGACTAAAGAGAGGGAACGGAGAATCACCAACCGCCTCTGTCTCTATTGCGGTTCCGCTGGTCATTTTGTCACTTCATGTCCAGTAAAAGCCAGAGCTCATCAGTAAGCGGAGGGCTACTGGTGAGCGCTACTAGTCCTGTCTCTCCTTCAAGATCCTGCACTACCTTGTCGGTCCATCTACGCTGGACCGGTTCGTCAGCTTCCTGCAGTGCCTTGATAGACTCTGGGGCGGAGGGCTGTTTTATGGACGAGACCTGGGCCCGGGAACATGACATTCCTCTCAGGCAGTTAAGGGAGCCCACGGCCTTGTTCGCCTTGGATGGTAGTCCTCTCCCCAGGATTCAGCGTGAGACGTTACCTTTAACCCTCACTGTCTCTGGTAATCATAGCGAAACCATTTCTTTAATTTTTCGTTCACCTTTTACACCTGTTGTTTTGGGCCATCCCTGGCTAGTTTGTCATAATCCTTCTATTAATTGGTCTAGTAATTCTATCCTCTCCTGGAACGTCTCTTGTCATGTGAAATGTTTAATGTCTGCTATCCCTCCTGTTTCCTCTGTCTCTTCTTCACAGGAGGAGCCTGGTGATTTGACAGGGGTGCCGGAGGAATATCACGATCTGCGCACGGTGTTCAGTCGGTCCAGGGCCACCTCTCTTCCTCCACACCGGTCGTATGATTGTAGTGTTGATCTCCTTCCGGGAACCACTCCCCCCCGGGGTAGACTATACTCTCTGTCGGCTCCCGAACGTAAGGCTCTCGAAGATTATTTGTCTGTAGCTCTTGACGCCGGTACCATAGTCCCCTCCTCCTCTCCCGCCGGAGCGGGGTTTTTTTTTGTCAAGAAGAAGGACGGGTCTCTGCGCCCCTGCATAGATTATCGAGGGCTGAATGACATAACAGTGAAGAATCGTTATCCGCTTCCTCTTATGTCTTCAGCCTTCGAGATCCTGCAGGGAGCCAGGTTTTTCACTAAGTTGGACCTTCGTAACGCTTACCATCTCGTGCGCATCAGGGAGGGGGACGAGTGGAAGACGGCATTTAACACTCCGTTAGGGCACTTTGAATACCGGGTTCTTCCTTTCGGCCTCGCTAACGCTCCAGCTGTCTTTCAGGCATTAGTCAATGACGTCCTGAGAGACATGCTGAACATCTTTGTTTTCGTTTACCTTGACGATATCCTGATTTTTTCACCGTCACTCCAGATTCATGTTCAGCACGTTCGACGTGTCCTCCAGCGCCTTTTAGAGAATTGTCTTTTTGTGAAGGCTGAGAAGTGCACGTTTCATGCCTCCTCCGTCACATTTCTCGGTTCTGTTATTTCCGCTGAAGGCATTAAGATGGATCCCGCTAAGGTCCAAGCTGTCATTGATTGGCCCGTCCCTAAGTCACGCGTCGAGCTGCAGCGCTTTCTCGGCTTCGCGAACTTCTATCGTCGTTTCATCCGTAATTTCGGTCAGGTGGCAGCTCCTCTCACAGCCCTTACTTCTGTCAAGACGTGCTTTAAGTGGTCCGTTTCCGCCCAGGGAGCTTTTGATCTCCTCAAGAATCGTTTTACATCCGCACCTATCCTTGTTACACCTGACGTCTCTAGACAGTTCGTTGTCGAGGTTGACGCGTCAGAGGTGGGCGTGGGAGCCATTCTTTCTCAGCGCTCCCTCTCTGACGACAAGGTCCACCATTGCGCGTATTTTTCTCATCGCCTGTCGCCGTCGGAACGTAACTATGATGTGGGAAACCGCGAACTGCTCGCCATCCGCTTAGCCCTAGGCGAATGGCGACAGTGGTTGGAGGGGGCGACCGTTCCTTTTGTCGTTTGGACTGACCATAGGAACCTTGAGTACATCCGTTCTGCCAAACGACTTAATGCGCGTCAGGCTCGTTGGGCGCTGTTTTTCGCTCGTTTCGAGTTCGTGATTTCTTATCGTCCGGGCTCTAAGAACACCAAGCCTGATGCTTTATCTCGTCTCTTCAGTTCTTCAGTAGCCTCCACTGACCCCGAGGGGATTCTCCCTGAGGGGCGTGTTGTCGGGTTGACTGTCTGGGGAATTGAGAGGCAGGTAAAGCAAGCACTCACTCACACTCCGTCGCCGCGCGCTTGTCCTAGGAACCTTCTTTTCGTTCCCGTTCCTACTCGTCTGGCCGTTCTTCAGTGGGCTCACTCTGCCAAGTTAGCCGGCCACCCTGGCGTTCGGGGTACGCTTGCTTCCATTCGCCAGCGTTTTTGGTGGCCCACCCGGGAGCATGACACGCGTCGTTTCGTGGCTGCTTGTTCGGTCTGCGTGCAGACTAAGTCCGGTAACTCCCCTCCTGCCGGCCGTCTCAGGCCGCTTCCCATTCCCTCTCGACCGTGGTCTCACATCGCCTTAGATTTTGTCACCGGACTGCCTTCGTCAGCGGGGAAGACTGTTATTCTTACGGTTGTCGATAGGTTCTCTAAGGCGGCTCATTTTATTCCCCTTGCTAAGCTTCCTTCTGCTAAAGAGACGGCACAAATCATCATCGAGAATGTTTTCAGAATTCATGGCCTTCCGTCAGACGTCGTTTCGGACAGAGGTCCGCAATTCACGTCTCAATTTTGGAGGGAGTTTTGCCGTTTGATTGGGGCTTCCGTCAGTCTCTCTTCCGGCTTTCACCCCCAGTCTAACGGTCAAGCAGAACGGGCCAATCAGACTATTGGTCGCATCTTACGCAGTCTTTCTTTTCGTAACCCTGCGTCTTGGTCAGAACAGCTCCCCTGGGCAGAATACGCCCACAACTCGCTTCCTTCGTCTGCGACCGGGCTATCTCCTTTTCAGAGTAGCCTCGGGTACCAGCCTCCGCTGTTCTCATCTCAGTTCGCCGAGTCCAGCGTCCCCTCCGCTCAGGCTTTTGTCCAACGTTGCGAGCGCACCTGGAAGAGGGTCAGGTCTGCACTTTGCCGTTATAGGGCGCAGACTGTGAGAGCTGCTAATAAGCGTAGAACTAAGAGTCCTAGATATTGTCGCGGTCAGAGAGTTTGGCTCTCCACTCAGAACCTTCCCCTTAAGACGGCTTCTCGCAAGTTGACCCCGCGGATCATTGGTCCGTTCCGTATTTCTCAGATCATTAATCCTGTCGCAGTGCGACTTCTTCTTCCGCGATATCTTCGTCGCGTCCACCCGGTCTTCCATGTCTCCTGTGTTAAGCCCGTTCTTCGCGCCCCCGCTCGTCTTCCCCCCCCCCCCCCCCATCCTTGTCGAGGGCGCACCTATCTACAGGGTCCGTAAGATTTTGGACATGCGTCCTCGGGGCCGTGGTCACCAGTACCTAGTGGATTGGGAGGGGTACGGTCCTGAGGAAAGGAGTTGGGTTCCCTCTCGGGACGTGCTGGACCGTTCGCTGATCAATGATTTCCTCCGTTGCCGCCAGGTTTCCTCCTCGAGTGCGCCAGGAGGCGCGCGGTGAGTGGGGGGGTACTGTCATGTATTGTCATGTTGTGTCCTGTTCCTGTTCTTTCTCTTCACCCTGTCTCCCTCTGCTGGTCGTATTAGGTTACCTTTTCTTCCCCTCTTTCCCCCAGCTGTTCCTTGTCTTCTCTAACTACCTCGTTCACCCCTTTTCCCACCTGTTCCCTTTTTCCCTCTGATTAGGTCTCTATATCTCTCTCTGTTTCTGCTTCTGTCTTTGTCGGATTCTCGTTTGTGTTTCTCATGCCTGAACCAGACTATCGTTGTGTTTGCTGCAACCTTGTCCTGTCCTGTCGGAATCTGCCTGTTCATCTAACCTTGTCCTGTCCTGTCGGAATCTGCCTGTCCATCTGAGCCTACGTGTGTTTCGTCATTAAAGAAACTCTGTTTTGTTAATTCGCTTTTGGGTCCTCATTCACGCACCTGACAGATTCTCTATTACAATAAGAACTCTCAGATTCTCTATTAAAATAAGAACTCTCAGATTCTCTGTTACAATAAGAACTCTCAGATTCTCTATTACAATAAGAACTCTCAGATTCTCTAAAATAAGAAATCTCAGATTCTCTATTACAATAAGAACTCTCATATTCTGTATTAAAAGAACTCTTATATTCTCCATTTAAAAGAACAGTCAGAAGAACTGTCGGATTCTCCATTAAAATAACTGTCATAAGAACTCTCAGATTCTCCATTAAAATAAGAACTCTCAGATTCTCTATTAAAAGAAGAACTCTCAGATTCTCCATTAAAATAAGAACGCTCAGATTCGCCATTAAAATAAGAACTCTCAGATTCTCCATTAAAATAAGAACTTTCAGATTCTCCATTAAAAGAAGAACTCTTAGATTCTCCATTAAAAGAAGAACTCTCAGAATCTCCATTAAAATAAGAACTCTCATATTCTGCATTTAAAAGAACAGTCAGAAGAACTCTCAGATTCTCCATTAAAAGAGGAACTCTCAGATTCTCCATTAAAATAAGAACTCTCAGATTCTCCATTAAAATAAGAACTCTCAGATTCTCAATTAAAAGAAGAACCCTCAGATTCTCCATTAAAAGATTAACTCTCAGATTCTCCATTAAAATAAGAACTCTCAGATGCTCCATTAAAAGAACTCTCAGATTCTCCATTAAAAGAACTCTCAGATTCTCCATTAAAAGAACTCTCAGATTCTCTATTAAAAGAAGAACTCTCAGATTCTCCATTAAAAGAACTCTCAGATTCTCTATTAAAATAAGAACTCTCAGATTCTCCATTAAAAGAAGAACTCTTAGATTCTCCATTAAAAGAAGAACTCTCAGATTCTCCATTAAAAGAAGAACTCTCAGACTCTCCATTAAAAGAAGAACTCTCATATTCTGCATTTAAAAGAACAGTCAGAAGAACTGTCGGATTCTCCATTAAAATAACTGTCATAAGAACTCTCAGATTCTCCATTAAAAGAAGAACTCTCAGATTCTCTATTAAAATAAGAACTCTCAGATTCTCCATTAAAAAAAGAACTCTCAGATTCTCCATTAAAAGAGGAACTCTCAGATTCTCCATTAAAAGAAGAACTCAGATTCTCCATTAAAAGAACTCTCAGAATCTCTATTAAAATAAGAACTCTCAGATTCTCCATTAAAAGAAGAACTCTTAGATTCTCCATTAAAAGAAGAACTCTCAGATTCTCTATTACAATAAGAACTCTCAGATTCTCTATTAAAATAAGAAATCTCAGATTCTCTATTACAATAAGAACTCTCATATTCTGTATTAAAAGAAGAACTCTTATATTCTCCATTTAAAAGAACAGTCAGAAGAACTGTCGGATTCTCCATTAAAATAACTGTCATAAGAACTCTCAGATTCTCCATTAAAATAAGAACTCTCAGATTCTCCATTAAAATAAGAACTCTCAGATTCTCTATTAAAATAAGAACTCTCAGATTCTCCATTAAAATAAGAACTCTCAGATTCGCCATTAAAATAAGAACTCTCAGATTCTCCATTAAAATAAGAACTTTCAGATTCTCCATTAAAAGAAGAACTCTCAGACTCTCCATTAAAATAAGAACTCTCATATTCTGCATTTAAAAGAACAGTCAGAAGAACTGTCGGATTCTCCATTAAAAGAACTGTCATAAGAACTCTCAGATTCTCCATTAAAAGAAGAACTCTCAGATTCTCCATTAAAATAAGAACTTTCAGATTCTCCATTAAAATAAGAACTCTCAGATTCTCCATTAAAAGAAGAACTCTCAGATTCTCCATTAAAATAAGAACTCTCAGATTCTCCATTAAAATAAGAACTCTCAGATTCTCAATTAAAAGAAGAACCCTCAGATTCTCCATTAAAATATTAACTCTCAGATTCTCCATTAAAATAAGAACTCTCAGATGTTCCATTAAAAGAAGAACTCTCAGATTATCCATTAAAAGAACTCTCAGATTCTCTATTAAAATAAGAACTCTCAGATTCTCCATTAAAAGAAGAACTCTCAGATTCGCCATTAAAATAAGAACTCTCAGATTCTCCATTAAAATAAGAACTTTCAGATTCTCCATTAAAAGAAGAACCCTCAGATTCTCCATTAAAAGATTAACTCTCAGATTCTCCATTAAAAGAAGAACTCTCAGATTCTCCATTAAAAGAACTTTCAGATTCTCTATTAAAATAAGAACTCTCAGATTCTCCATTAAAAGAAGAACTCTCAGATTCTCCATTAAAAGAAGAACTCTCATATTCTGCATTTAAAAGAACAGTCAGAAGAACTGTCGGATTCTCCATTAAAATAACTGTCATAAGAACTCTCAGATTCTCCATTAAAAGAAGAACTCTTAGATTCTCTATTAAAAGAAGAACTCTCAGATTCTCCATTAAAATAAGAACTCTCAGATTCTCTGTTACAATAAGAACTCTCAGATTCTCTATTACAATAAGAACTCTCAGATTCTCTAAAATAAGAAATCTCAGATTCTCTATTACAATAAGAACTCTCATATTCTGTATTAAAAGAAGAACTCTTATATTCTCCATTTAAAAGAACAGTCAGAAGAACTGTCGGATTCTCCATTAAAATAACTGTCATAAGAACTCTCAGATTCTCCATTAAAATAAGAACTCTCAGATTCTCTATTAAAAGAAGAACTCTCAGATTCTCCATTAAAATAAGAACGCTCAGATTCGCCATTAAAATAAGAACTCTCAGATTCTCCATTAAAATAAGAACTTTCAGATTCTCCATTAAAAGAAGAACTCTTAGATTCTCCATTAAAAGAAGAACTCTCAGAATCTCCATTAAAATAAGAACTCTCATATTCTGCATTTAAAAGAACAGTCAGAAGAACTCTCAGATTCTCCATTAAAAGAGGAACTCTCAGATTCTCCATTAAAATAAGAACTCTCAGATTCTCCATTAAAATAAGAACTCTCAGATTCTCAATTAAAAGAAGAACCCTCAGATTCTCCATTAAAAGATTAACTCTCAGATTCTCCATTAAAATAAGAACTCTCAGATGCTCCATTAAAAGAACTCTCAGATTCTCCATTAAAAGAACTCTCAGATTCTCCATTAAAAGAACTCTCAGATTCTCTATTAAAAGAAGAACTCTCAGATTCTCCATTAAAAGAACTCTCAGATTCTCTATTAAAAGAAGAACTCTCATATTCTGCATTTAAAAGAACAGTCAGAAGAACTGTCGGATTCTCCATTAAAATAACTGTCATAAGAACTCTCAGATTCTCCATTAAAAGAAGAACTCTCAGATTCTCTATTAAAAGAAGAACTCTTAGATTCTCCATTAAAAGAAGAACTCTCAGATTCTCCATTAAAAGAAGAACTCTCAGACTCTCCATTAAAAGAAGAACTCTCATATTCTGCATTTAAAAGAACAGTCAGAAGAACTGTCGGATTCTCCATTAAAATAACTGTCATAAGAACTCTCAGATTCTCCATTAAAAGAAGAACTCTCAGATTCTCTATTACAATAAGAACTCTCAGATTCTCTATTAAAATAAGAAATCTCAGATTCTCTATTACAATAAGAACTCTCATATTCTGTATTAAAAGAAGAACTCTTATATTCTCCATTTAAAAGAACAGTCAGAAGAACTGTCGGATTCTCCATTAAAATAACTGTCATAAGAACTCTCAGATTCTCCATTAAAATAAGAACTCTCAGATTCTCTATTAAAATAAGAACTCTCAGATTCTCCATTAAAATAAGAACTCTCAGATTCTCTATTAAAATAAGAACTCTCAGATTCTCCATTAAAATAAGAACTCTCAGATTCGCCATTAAAATAAGAACTCTCAGATTCTCCATTAAAATAAGAACTTTCAGATTCTCCATTAAAAGAAGAACTCTCAGACTCTCCATTAAAATAAGAACTCTCATATTCTGCATTTAAAAGAACAGTCAGAAGAACTGTCGGATTCTCCATTAAAAGAACTGTCATAAGAACTCTCAGATTCTCCATTAAAAGAAGAACTCTCAGATTCTCCATTAAAATAAGAACTTTCAGATTCTCCATTAAAATAAGAACTCTCAGATTCTCCATTAAAAGAAGAACTCTCAGATTCTCCATTAAAATAAGAACTCTCAGATTCTCCATTAAAATAAGAACTCTCAGATTCTCAATTAAAAGAAGAACCCTCAGATTCTCCATTAAAATATTAACTCTCAGATTCTCCATTAAAATAAGAACTCTCAGATGTTCCATTAAAAGAAGAACTCTCAGATTATCCATTAAAAGAACTCTCAGATTCTCTATTAAAATAAGAACTCTCAGATTCTCCATTAAAAGAAGAACTCTCAGATTCGCCATTAAAATAAGAACTCTCAGATTCTCCATTAAAATAAGAACTTTCAGATTCTCCATTAAAAGAAGAACCCTCAGATTCTCCATTAAAAGATTAACTCTCAGATTCTCCATTAAAAGAAGAACTCTCAGATTCTCCATTAAAAGAACTTTCAGATTCTCTATTAAAATAAGAACTTTCAGATTCTCCATTAAAAGAAGAACCCTCAGATTCTCCATTAAAAGATTAACTCTCAGATTCTCCATTAAAAGAAGAACTCTCAGATTCTCCATTAAAAGAACTTTCAGATTCTCTATTAAAATAAGAACTCTCAGATTCTCCATTAAAAGAAGAACTCTCAGATTCTCCATTAAAAGAAGAACTCTCATATTCTGCATTTAAAAGAACAGTCAGAAGAACTGTCGGATTCTCCATTAAAATAACTGTCATAAGAACTCTCAGATTCTCCATTAAAAGAAGAACTCTTAGATTCTCTATTAAAAGAAGAACTCTCAGATTCTCCATTAAAATAAGAACTCTCAGATTCTCCATTAAAAGAGGAACTCTCAGATTCTCCATTAAAAGAAGAACTCAGATTCTCCATTAAAAGAAGAACTCTCAGACTCTCCATTAAAAGAAGAACTCTCAGATTCTACATTAAAATAACTCTCAGATTCTCTATTAAAATAAGAACTCTCAGATTCTCCATTAAAAGAAGAACTCTTAGATTCTCCATTAAAAGAAGAACTCTCAGATTCTCCATTAAAAGAAGAACTCTCAGACTTCATTAAAATAAGAACTCTCATATTCTGCATTTAAAAGAACAGTCAGAAGAACTGTCGGATTCTCCATTAAAATAACTGTCATAAGAACTCTCAGATTCTCCATTAAAAGAAGAACTCTTAGATTCTCTATTAAAAGAAGAACTCTCAGATTCTCCATTAAAATCAGAACTCTCAGATTCTCCATTAAAATAAGAACTTTCAGATTCTCCATTAAAAGAAGAACTCTCAGATTCTCCATTAAAAGAAGAACTCTCAGATTCTCCATTAAAATAAGAACTCTCAGATTCTCAATTAAAAGAAGAACCCTCAGATTCTCCATTAAAAGATGAACTCTCAGATTCTCCATTAAAATAAGAACTCTCAGATGCTCCATTAAAAGAAGAACTCTCAGATTCTCTATTAAAATAAGAACTCTCAGATTCTCCATTAAAATAAGAACTCTCAGATTCTCCATTAAAAGAAGAACTCTCAGATTCTCCAGTAAAAGAAGAACTCAGATTCTCATTAAAATAAGAACTCTCAGATTCTCCATTAAAAGAAGAACTCTTAGATTCTTCATTAAAAGAAGAACTCTCAGAATCACCATTAAAAGAAGAACTCTCAGACTCTCCATTAAAATAAGAACTCTCATATTCTGCATTTAAAAGAACAGTCAGAAGAACTTTCGGATTCTCCATTAAAATAACTGTCATAAGAACTCTCAGATTCTCCATTAAAAGAAGAACTCTCAGATTCTCTATTAAAATAAGAACTCTCAGATTCTCCATTAAAAGAAGAACTCTCAGATTCTCCATTTAAAGGTATTTTAGTCTAACACTAATAAGAATGTCTTTACTTGTATTGTTCTGTTCAATACAAGTAACAAAGTGCTCTACATCATAAAATAATAAAACACAAGTACTAACAAAGGAACAAAGACAGAAGGAAGCAGAAATTTAAAAAAGATAGCTAATTAAAATCTAAAATCTAAATCAAAAATGAAAAGCATCTTTACAAAAATGTGTCATCAGCAGAGGCACTGAGTCTGCAAGCCTGGTTGTACTCTGGTAGACCATTCCAAAGTCTAGGGGCACTAAAGGCAAATGCCCGGTGTCCTTTAGTTTTCAACCTAGACTTTGGAATGGACAAGAGTGCCATACCAAAGGACCTCAGTGCAGGTTGACCTTTATTGTTGAGTCTTGTCCTGGAGGCAAAACTGAGCGATTGCCCCTTAGATAAACCAGCTGCAAAGTCAAAAATTGGTTACATTGTATAAATTCATGAAAAGAAAAATGTTCTTAATTCAATTTAAGGTTAGGGTTAAGCATGAGGGTTAATCAGTGTGGTTAAGGCTAAGGTTAAGCTTAGGTTTAAAATCATATGTTTGGACTTTGTGCTAGCTAGTGACCACTGCAGAGCTGCCTACAGAACAACATTCATGATGAAAAACGCTAACTTTTCTCAGCCTGCATCCTGGCTCGTAGTAGAGATAAAATATCTGAGATAAAGGAAGGGGCAGAATCAAGCCTTAAACGTGAATCATAACATTTTAAAATGTACCTAAAAGTGACTAGAAGTCAGTGTAGAGAAGCTAGAAAAGGTGTGGCATGTTTATATTTCCTGGTTCCTGTTAAAAGCCGAGCTGCAGCGTTTTGAACTGACTGTAGGAGATGGAGTGATTTCTGACTCAGACGATGATACAAAGAGGTACAGTCATCTAGGCGTGAGGAAATAAAAGCCTGTATAACTTTCTCCAGATCAGTGACTGGAATAAAAGACTTGACTTTAGCTGTATTTCTTGGATGATAAAAGCAGGACTGGACAACCTTCTTTCCATGCAGCTCCAGGTTTAGGTCAGGGTCAAAGAAGACGCCAAGGATTCTGGACTTTACATTGGTGGGAAAGGTTCTAAGGTTAACTACAATCTGACTCTCTTCAAGGTGGGGAACAAATACAACAACCTCGGGTTTCTTATCATTGAGCTGAAGAAAACTCTCAGACATCTAACATTTGATGTCAGCAAGATACTTATGAAGGGTAGCTACACTAGCTTGGTCACTGGTGAAGGGTAGCTACGCTAGCTTGGTCACTGGTGAAGGTTAGCTATGCTAGCTTGGTAACTGGTGAAGGGTAGCTACGCTAGCTTGGTCACTGGTGAAGGGTAGCTACGCTAGCTTGGTCACTGGTGAAGGGTAGCTACGCTAGCTTGGTCACTGGTGAAGGGTAGCTACGCTAGCTTGGTCACTGGTGAAGGGTAGCTACGCTAGCTTGGTCAATGATGAAGGGTAGCTACGCTAGCTTGGTTCATGGTGAAGGGTAGCTACGCTAGCTTGGTTAATGGTGAAGGGTAGCTACGCTAGCTTGGTTAATGGTGAAGGGTAGCTACGCTAGCTTGGTTAATGGTGAAGGGTAGCTACGCTAGCTTGGTTAATGGTGAAGGGTAGCTACGCTAGCTGGGTCTGATTGGTAAATAGAACTGCATGTAATTTGCATAGCAGTGAAACTGAATGTTATGATTGCAGATGATGTCCCTAAGGGGAAGCGTATACAGGAAAAATAATGAGGCCAAGAATTGACCCCTGAGGGACACCATAGTGAATAGGTTAGTGAGGACGATACTGAACCCCCCCATGCTCACTGAGAAACGTCTGCCCGACCGGAATTCAAAAAAATTAATTACTCAAATAAGATACCAATTTCTTGAAAACTATTTTTCTCAAATCTAGGATAAAAAAGGTTTAGAAATAGGTCTATGATTACTCAGCGAGGAGGCGTCTAGATTTAAGGAGAGGTTGGACCAAAGCAGTTGTAAAATAGGCTGGAAAGGAACCAGAGGTCAGAGAACAATAGAGGTTTGAGGAGGTACCGCAGTCGAGAAGAACAGCTCCCGGAAAACCACTTTCAGCTGTCACAGGCTGCCAACACTCAGTTAGGACGGACGGACGGACGCACGCACACACACACAATGTTCTTCTCCTGTGAAGTAGGTGTGACAGCTGTAGTATTCCTCTAGACAGTATGCCATAAAACTCCTGATCAACACTGAGCCTGCCACGCATTAAAATGCACAAGGAGCCAGCGGACAGGCAGTCAGCAGGCAGACACACTCTGGCATTAGGCACAGTAACTCAGTCAATCTGTATTGATTTTTACTTTTCTCTCTCCCTCTCCCTGTTTTGATGTGGCAAAGGATCAGAGGGTTTCTGCTCCACCCCCACATAATCTACACCATCTGATAGGTTCAAAAGGGTTTCTGCTCCACCCACACATAATCTACACCATCTGATAGGTTCAAAAGGGTTTCTGCTCCACCCCCACATAATCTACACCATCTGATAGGTTCAAAAGGGTTTCTGCTCCACCCCCACATAATCTACACCATCTGATAGGTTCAAAAGGGTTTCTGCTCCACCCCCACATAATCTACACCATCTGATAGGTTCAAAAGGGTTTCTGCTCCACCCCCACATAATCTAATCTATACATATATACAGTGCCTTCAGAAAGAATTCATACAACTTGATTTATTCCACTTTTGTTGTTACAACCTGAATTAAACATTTATTAAATTGATTATGTTCTCACCCAACTACCCCATAATTACAAAGTGAAACAGGTTTTTAGATTTTTTTTGTTGCAAATACTGAAATATCTAATTTACTCCCCTGAGTCTATGTTAGAATCACCTTTGGCAGCGATTACAGCTGTGAGTCTTTCTGGGTAAGTTTCTAAGAGCTTTGCACACCTGGATTGTCCAACATTTGCACATTATTCTTGAAAAAATGTATCAAGCTCTGTCATGTTGGTTGTTGATCATTGCTAGACAGCCATTTTCAAGTCTTGCCATAGATTTTCAAGTCAATTTAAGTCAAAACTTTATGTAGGCCATTCAGGAACATTCAATGTTGTCTTGGTAAGTAACTCCGGTGTATATTTGGCCTTGTGTTCTATGTTATTGTCCTGCTGAAAGGAGATTTAGTCTCTGAGTGTCTGTTGGAAAGCAGACTGAACTGTACAAGGTTTTCCTCTAGGATTTTGCCTGTGCTTAGCTCTTTTCCATTTATTTTTATCCTAAAAAAAACTTCCTAGTCCTTGCCGATGACAAACATACAGATAAAATGATGCTGCCACCACCATGCTTGGAAATATGAAGAGTGGTACTCAGTGATGTGTTGTGTTGGATTTGCCCCAAACATAATGCTTTGTATTCAGGACAAAAACTTTATTTCTTTGCCACATATTTAGCATTTTTTAATTTTTAATTTGTTTTAAATTAGTTTATTTATTGAATATTCGAAACATACAATATGCTTGCAGTGAAGCCACTCAATAACGACATCATACCAGTCATCCAACAACTACATCATACCAGTCATCCAACAGACTCCCATTCAGAGCGACACACAGAAGCATCCAGGGTCAATGCGCTGCTCAAGGGCACGTTGACAGATCTCCCACCAGGCAAAAAAAAACGTGAACCCGAACCCTCCAAGATCCCCCTACAGTTCCCCAATAGCTGTCCCTCAACTATTAGAGACCACTCCCCACAGCCCCCCCCCCCCAAGAAGAAAAATAAAAAATAGAATGAATTCCATTCCCCACCCCCAAGAACCCCCAGATGCACCAACAACCAAGAGAATGAACCCCCACCCCCAAGAACCCCCTAATGCACCAACAACCAGGAGAATGAACCCCACCCCCAATAACCCCCTAATGCACCAACAACCAAGAGAATGAACCCCCACCCCCAAGAACCCCCTAATGCACCAACAACCAAGAGAATGAACCCCCACCCCCAAGAACCCCCTAATGCACCAACAACCAAGAGAATGAACCCCCACCCCCAAGAACCCCCTAATGCACCAACAACCAAGAGAATGAACCCCCACCCCCAAGAACCCCCTAATGCACCAACAACCAAGAGAATGAACCCCCACCCCCAAGAACCCCCTAATGCACCAACAACCAAGAGAATGAACTAAAGAGACAAAAGGAAAAGACAGAAGAAAACAGCAAACAACAAAAAAAAATAATACATTTAAAACATCAAGGACAACTAAAATCATCATGTCTGGCACTATTACACGTATGTGTGTGTTCTTGTATGTGTTTATTTGAATGAGAATGTGTGTACAGAATATGCATGTGTACAAACACCTGCACGGCATCATCCTCAGGCAAACCGACATCAGTTGTAAAAACACTTCAGATTTGACTTTTTACTTGTTTAAATTTGTTTTACTTTTATCTTTGACCATCATTCTCTCTCTCACACAGCAACTCCACTCCCAGACAGACTAAATAACTTTTTTGCTCGCTTTGAGGACAATACAGTGCCACTGACACGGCCCGCAACTAAAACATGCGGACTCTCCTTCACTGCAGCCGACGTGAGGAAAACATTTAAATGTGTCAACCCTCGCAAGGCTGCAGGCCCAGACGACATACCCAGCCGCGTACTCAGAGTATGCGCAGACCAGCTGGCTGGTGTGTTTACGGACATATTCAATCAATCCTCATCCCAGTCTGCTGTTCCCACATGCTTCAAGAGGGCCACCATTGTTCCTGTTCCCAAGAAAGCTAAGGTAACTGAGCTAAACGACTACCGCCCCGTAGCACTCACTTCCGTCATCATGAAGTGCTTTGAGAGACTAGTCAAGGACCATATCACCTCCACCCTACCTGACACCCTAGACCCACTCCAATTTGCTTACCGCCCCAATAGGTTCACAGACGACGCAATCACAACCACACTGCCCTAACCCATCTGGACAAGAGGAATACCTATGTGAGAATGCTGTTCATCGACTACAGCTCAGCATTTAACACCATAGTACCCTCCAAACTCGTCATAAAGCTCGAGACCCTGGGTCTCGACCCCGCCCTGTGCAACAGGGTACTGGACTTCCTGACGGGCCGCCCCCAGGTGGTGAGGGTAGGTAACAACATCTCCACCCCGCTGATCCTCAACACTGGGGCCCCACAAGGGTGCGTTCTGAGCCCTCTCCTGTACTCCCTATTCACCCACGACTGTGTGGCCATGCACGCCTCTAACTCCATCAAGTTTGCGGACGACACTACAGTGATAGGCTTGATTACCAACAACGACGAGACGGCCTACAGGGAGGAGGTGAGGGCCCTCGGAGTGTGGTGTCAGGCAAATAATCTCACACTCAACGTCAACAAAACAAAGGAGATGATCGTGGACTTCAGGAAACAGCAGAGGGAGCACCCCCCTATCGACGGGACAGTAGTGGAGAGGGTAGTACGTTTTAAGTTCCTTGGCATACACATCACGGACAAACTGAATTGGTCCACTCATACAGACAGCATTGTGAAGAAGGCGCAGCAGCGCCTCTTCAACCTCAGGAGGCTGAAGAAATTCGGCTTGTCACCAAAAGCACTCACAAACTTCTACAGATGCACAATTGAGAGCATCCTGTCGGGCTGTATCACCGCCTGGTACGGCAACTTCTCCGCCCACAACCGCAAGGCTCTCCAGAGGGTAGTGAGGTCTGCACAACGCATCACCGGGGGCAAACTACCTGCCCTCCAGGACACCTACACCACCCGATGTCACAGGAAGGCCATAAAGATCATCAAGGACAACAACCACCCGAGCCATTGCCTGTTCACCCCGCTATAATCCAGAAGGTGAGGTCAGTACAGGTGCATCAAAGCAGGGACCGAGAGACTGAAAAACAGCTTCTATCTCAAGGCCATCAGACTGTTAAACAGCCACCACTAACACACTGACTCAACTCCAGCCACTTTAATAATGGAAATTGATGTAAAAATGTATCACTAGCCACTTTAAACAAATACCACATATAATGTTTACATTCCCTACATTACTCATCTCATATGTTTTTGTATATCCTGTACTCTATATAATCTACTGCATCTTGCCATCTTTATGTAATACATGTATCACTAGCCACTTTAAACCATGCCACTTTATGTTTATATAACCTTCATTACTAATCTCATATGTATATACTGTACTCGATACCATCTACTGCATCTTGCCTATGCCGTTCTGTACCATCACTCCTTCATTTATCTTTATGTACATATTCTTCATCCCTTTACACTTGTGTGTATAAGGTAGTAGTTGTGAATTGTTAGGTTAGATTACTTGTTGGTTATTACTGCATTGTCGGAACTAGAAGCACAAGCATTTCGCTACACTCGCATTAACATCTGCTAACCATGTGTATGTGACCATTAACATCTGCTAACCATGTGTATGTGACCATTAACATCTGCTAACCATGTGTATGTGACCATTAACATCTGCTAACCATGTGTATGTGACCATTAACATCTGCTAACCATGTGTATGTGACCAATAACATCTGCTAACCATGTGTATGTGACAAATAACATCTACTAACCATGTGTATGTGACCAATAACATCTGCTAACCATGTGTATGTGACCAATAACATCTGCTAACCATGTGTATGTGACCATTAACATCTGCTAACCATGTGTATCTGACCAATAACATCTGCTAACCATGTGTATGTGACCAATAACATCTGCTAACCATGTGTATGTGACCAACAACATCTGCTAACCATGTGTATGTGACCATTAACATCTGCTAACCATGTGTATGTGACAAATAACATCTGCTAACCATGTGTATGTAACCAATAACATCTGCTAACCATGTGTATGTGACCAATAACATCTGCTAACCATGTGTATGTGACCATTAACATCTGCTAACCATGTGTATGTGACCAATAACATCTGCTAACCATGTGTATGTGACCATTAACATCTGCTAACCATGTGTATGTGACCAATAACATCTGCTAACCATGTGTATGTGACCAATAACATCTGCTAACTATGTGTATGTGACCAATAACATCTGCTAACCATGTGTATGTGACAAATAACATCTGCTAACCATGTGTACGTGACCAATAACATCTGCTAACCATGTGTATGTGACCAATAACATCTGCTAACCATGTGTATGTGACCATTAACATCTGCTAACCATGTGTATGTGACCAATAACATCTGCTAACCATGTGTATGTGACCATTAACATCTGCTAACCATGTGTATGTGACCATTAACATCTGCTAACCATGTGTATGTGACCAATAACATCTGCTAACCACGTGTATGTGACCATTAACATCTGCTAACCATGTGTATGTGACCATTAACATCTGCTAACCATGTGTATGTGACCATTAACATCTGCTAACCATGTGTATGTGACCATTAACATCTGCTAACCATGTGTATGTGACCATTAACATCTGCTAACCATGTGTATGTGACCATTAACATCTGCTAACCATGTGTATGTGACCATTAACATCTGCTAACCATGTGTATGTGACCATTAACATCTGCTAACCATGTGTATGTGACCAATAACATCTGCTAACCATGTGTATGTGACCATTAACATCTGCTAACCATGTGTATGTGACCAATAACATCTGCTAACCATGTGTATGTGACCATTAACATCTGCTAACCATGTGTATGTGACAAATAACATCTGCTAACCATGTGTATGTAACCAATAACATCTGCTAACCATGTGTATGTGACCAATAACATCTGCTAACCATGTGTATGTGACCATTAACATCTGCTAACCATGTGTATGTGACCAATAACATCTGCTAACCATGTGTATGTGACCAATAACATCTGCTAACCATGTGTATGTGACCAATAACATCTGCTAACCATGTGTATGTGACAAATAACATCTGCTAACCATGTGTATGTGACCAATAACATCTGCTAACCATGTGTATGTGACCAATAACATCTGCTAACCATGTGTATGTGACCATTTACATCTGCTAACCATGTGTATGTGACCAATAACATCTGCTAACCATGTGTATGTGACCATTAACATCTGCTAACCATGTGTATGTGACCAATAACATCTGCTAACCATGTGTATGTGACCAATAACATCTGCTAACCATGTGTATGTGACCATTAACATCTGCTAACCATGTGTATGTGACCAATAACATCTGCTAACCATGTGTATGTGACCATTAACATCTGCTAACCATGTGTATGTGACCATTAACATCTGCTAACCATGTGTATGTGACCATTAACATCTGCTAACCATGTGTATGTGACCATTAACATCTGCTAACCATGTGTATGTGACCAATAACATCTGCTAACCATGTGTATGTGACCAATAACATCTGCTAACCATGTGTATGTGACCAATAACATCTGCTAACCATGTGTATGTGACCATTAACATCTGCTAACCATGTGTATGTGACCATTAACATCTGCTAACCATGTGTATGTGACCATTAACATCTGCTAACCATGTGTATGTGACCAATAACATCTGCTAACCACGTGTATGTGACCATTAACATCTGCTAACCATGTGTATGTGACCATTAACATCTGCTAACCATGTGTATGTGACCATTAACATCTGCTAACCATGTGTATGTGACCATTAACATCTGCTAACCATGTGTATGTGACCATTAACATCTGCTAACCATGTGTATGTGACCAATAACATCTGCTAACCATGTGTATGTGACCATTAACATCTGCTAACCATGTGTATGTGACCAATAACATCTGCTAACCACGTGTATGTGACCAATAACATCTGCTAACCATGTGTATGTGACCAATAACATCTGCTAACCATGTGTATGTGACCAATAACATCTGCTAACCATGTGTATGTGACCAATAACATCTGCTAACCATGTGTATGTGACCAATAACATCTGCTAACCACGTGTATGTGACCAATAACATCTGCTAACCACGTGTATGTGACCAATAACATCTGCTAACCATGTGTATGTGACCAATAACATCTGCTAACCATGTGTATGTGACCATTAACATCTGCTAACCACGTGTATGTGACCAATAACATCTGCTAACCATGTGTATGTGACCAATAACATCTGCTAACCATGTGTATGTGACCATTAACATCTGCTAACCATGTGTATGTGACCATTAACATCTGCTAACCACGTGTATGTGACCAATAACATCTGCTAACCATGTGTATGTGGCCAATAACATCTGCTAACCATGTGTATGTGACCATTAACATCTGCTAACCATGTGTATGTGACCAATAACATTGGTTTTGATTTGAACTGTGCTTTGATGTTTAACATACAATTTCAATCTATCTAATCAAATTGAATCCACAGATTGATAGTTGAAGATAAATACTTTTACTAAAAGTATTAGTATATTAGGAATTGACTGACCCGGTCTCTCCAGATCTCCCAACAATACTATTTCTAGGGTCAATTTTAGTTCAATGCTATGCATTCTTAGCCATTCCTGAACGTGAGACCAGAAACAGGCTACCTGAGGGCAATACCAAAATAAGCTGCTCACTGCACCGAGGCTAGGCGACATGGTCACCACCGATAAATCCATGATATTTGAACATTTCAATAAGCATTTCTCTACGGCTCTGGCTACTCCAAACCCGGCCAACAGCTCTGCCCCCCCCCTGCAGCTACCCGCCCGAGCCTCCCCCAGCTTCTCCTTCACCCAAATCCAGACAGCAGATGTTCTGAGAGAGCTGCAAAACCTTGACTCATACAAATCAGCTGGGCTAGACAATCTGGACCCTCTCTTTCTAAAACTATCCTCTGCCATTGTTACAACCCCTATTAAAAGCCTGTTCAAAACTCTCTTTCGTATCAACGATTTTCTAGCCCAGCTGATAAATTCGTATAAATGTTTTAGAAGAAGTGTGGATCAATCTGATTTGGATCATTGAGCAAATCTCTTTTTTTTGTTGTCCACTTTCATATAAAAGGATCCACCTTCCTTGCGAAACATTCCTGGCTATTTGCACATTCAGATCAAAATGTTAATTACTATCATCACACCGTTTGAGTTCCTTTTACACAATCCATGTTGGAATCGTGTATTTTTTTTACCTTGGCTGTGAGTGTCTTGTTTTCTCTTTGGAGCGTGAGAATTTCACTCTGGCTGAACTTCTACCTCCTCACACAACTTTTCCAGTGTTGTGTGGATTCCAGCCAGAGCACTAGTCTCTACTTCAATGGTAAAGTAAATTGTCCTTGTCTGTAGATTAATCTGTTTTTCTTTTTTTTGGTCGGGTTGAAGTTATTTTGTGAGGTGGTCGGATCCATGAAGGAGTATGTTGTTCCTCCATAGCGTAAAGCTGTTGGTACTCGTTGATTTCCCTCAGGATCTCCTTAGTGTCCAGATTGGCTCTTTACTGTAATCAGTTGTTTTACGAAAAAGATAACAATGAGTTATTCCCACGACGACGACAGGTGTCTGTAGTATAGCCAGCTAGCACTCGCGGAATCCACGCCACAAAAAAAGAACACAAACCTGCAGTCCGTAAAGGCTAACCGCGTCGTCCTTAGCAACATGTTCTATAGTTTTACTTTAGTGCCTTATTGCAAGCAGGATGCATGTTTTGGAATATTTTTAATCTGAACAGGCTCCCTTCTTTTCACTCTGTCAATTAGGTTAGTAATTGTAGAGTAACTACAATGTTTTTGATCCATCCTCAGTGTTCTATCACAGCCATTCAACTCTGTAGCTGTTTTAAAGTCACCATTAGCCACACGGTGAAAACCCTGAGTAGTTTCCTTACTCTCTGGCAACTGAGTTAGGAAGGACGCCTGTATCTTTGTAGTGACTGGGTGTATTGATACACCATCCAAAGTGTAATTAATAACTTTACCATGCTTGGAAATCCTCCCTGGTCTTTGTGGATGAATCTGTGTTTGAAATTCACTGCTTGACTGACGGACCTTACAGATAATTGTATGTGGGGTACAGAGATGAGGTAATCATTCAGAAATAATGTTAAACACTATTATTGCACAAAAAGTGATACCATGTAACTTATTACGGGACTTGTTAAGCCCATTTTTACTCCTGAACGTATTTAGATTTGCCGTAACAAAGGGGTTGACTACTTATTGACACAAGACATTTCAGCTTTTAATTTGTATTCATTTGTAAAACTTTCTAAAAACATAATTCCACTTTGACATTATGGGGTATGGTGATGTCATTATGGGGTATTGTGATGTCATTATGGGGTTATTGTGATATCATTATGTGGTTATTGTGATGTCATTATGTGGTTATTGTGATGTCATTATGTGGTTATTGTGATGTCATTATGGGGTATTGTGATGTCATTATGGGGTTATTGTGATGTCATTATGGGGTTATTGTGATGTCATTATGGGGTTATTGTGATGTCATTATGGGGTATTGTGATGTCATTATGGGGTATTGTGATGTCATGATGGGGTATTGTGATGTCATGATGGGGTATTGTGATGTCATTATGGGGTTATTGTGATGTCATTATGGGGTTATTGTGATGTCATTATGGGGTTATTGTGATGTCATTATGGGGTATTGTGAAGTCATTATGGGGTTATTGTGATGTCATTATGGGGTATTGTGAAGTCATTATGGGGTTATTGTGATGTCATTATGGGGTATTGTGATGTCATTATGGGGTATTGTGTTTAGGCCAGTGACACAAAACCTACATTTAATATATTTACACTTTGTAAAACAACAAAATGTGGAAAAAGTCAATGGGTGCGAATACTTTCTGAAACTATACAGGGTGTGAATATTGTCTGAAACTATACAGGGTGTGAATATTGTCTGAAACTATACAGGGTGTGAATACTGTCTGAAACTATACAGGGTGTGAATATTGTCTGAAACTATACAGGGTGTGAATATTGTCTGAAACTATACAGGGTGTGAATACTGTCTGAAACTATACAGGGTGTGAATATTGTCTGAAACTATACAGGGTGTGAATATTGTCTGAAACTATACAGGGTGTGAATATTGTCTGAAACTATACAGGGTGTGAATATTGTCTGAAACTATACAGGGTGTGAATATTGTCTGAAACTATACAGGGTGTGAATATTGTCTGAAACTATACAGGGTGTGAATACTTTCTGAAGGTATACAGGGTGTGAATACTGTCTGAAACTATACAGGGTGTGAATATTGTCTGAAACTATACAGGGTGTGAATACTGTCTGAAACTATACAGGGTGTGAATATTGTCTGAAACTATACAGGGTGTGAATATTGTCTGAAACTATACAGGGTGTGAATACTGTCTGAAACTATACAGGGTGTGAATATTGTCTGAAACTATACAGGGTGTGAATACTGTCTGAAACTATACAGGGTGTGAATACTGTCTGAAACTATACAGGGTGTGAATATTGTCTGAAACTATACAGGGTGTGAATACTGTCTGAAACTATACAGGGTGTGAATACTGTCTGAAACTATACAGGGTGTGAATATTGTCTGAAACTATACAGGGTGTGAATACTTTCTGAAGGTATACAGGGTGTGAATACTGTCTGAAACTATACAGGGTGTGAATATTGTCTGAAACTATACAGGGTGTGAATATTGTCTGAAACTATACAGGGTGTGAATATTGTCTGAAACTATACAGGGTGTGAATATTGTCTGAAACTATACAGGGTGTGAATATTGTCTGAAACTATACAGGGTGTGAATATTGTCTGAAACTATACAGGGTGTGAATACTTTCTGAAGGTATACAGGGTGTGAATACTGTCTGAAACTATACAGGGTGTGAATATTGTCTGAAACTATACAGGGTGTGAATATTGTCTGAAACTATACAGGGTGTGAATACTTTCTGAAGGTATACAGGGTGTGAATACTGTCTGAAACGATACAGGGTGTGAATACTGTCTGAAACTATACAGGGTGTGAATACTGTCAAACTATACAGGGTGTGAATACTTTCTGAAGGTATTCAGTGCATTCGGGCAGTATTCAGACCCCTTGACTTTTTCCACATTTTGCTACGTTACAGCCTTATTGTAAAATCTACACCCAATACCCCATAATGACAAAGCAAAAAACGTTTTTTTTTTTACATTTCTGCAAGTGTATTAAAATAAAAAGCAGAAATCCCTTATTTACATAAGTATTCAGACCCTTTGCTATGAGACTCAACATTGTGGGGCAGCAGCTTAGCCTAGTGGTAAGAGCGTTGGACTAGTAACCGAAAGGCTGCAAGTTCAAATCCCCGAGTTGACATGGTACAAATCTGTTGTCTGAACAAGGCAGTTCATCCACTGTTCCTAGGCATTGAAAATAACCATTTGTTCTTATTTAGTTAAAATTGAAATCCTGTTTCCATTGAACATCATTCAGATGTTTATACAACTTGATTGTAGTTCACCTGAGGTAAATTCAATTGATTGGACATGATTTGGAAAGGCTATCCTACAGTTGTCTATGTAAAATCCTACAGTTGTCTATGTCTATGTAAAATCCTACAGTTGTCTATGTAATGTCCCACAGTTGACAGTGCATGTCAGAGCAAAAACCAAGCCACGAGGTTCAAGGAATTGTCCGTAGAGCTACAAGATTGTGTCGTGGTACAGATCTGGGAAAGAGTACCAAAACATTTATGCAACTTTAAAGATGTGTGTTTAAGTGTTTGTTTAGGTGTGTGTGTTTGTATAGGTGTGTTTGTGTTTAGGTGTGTGTTTAGGCATGTGTTTGTGTTTAGGTGTGTGTTTGTGTTTCGGTGTGTGTGTGTTTAGGTGTGTGTTTAGGTGTGTGTTTAGGCGTGTGTTTAGTTGTGTGTTTGTGTTTAGGTGTGTGTGTGTTTAGGTGTGTGTGTGTGTGTGTGTAGGTGTGTGTGTGTGTATTAAGGTGTGTGTTTAGGTGTGTGTTTAGGCGTGTGTTTAGGCGTGTGTGTGTGTTTAGGTGTGTGTGTGTTAAGGTGTGTGCGTAGATGCCTGTTTTAATTGAGACACTGAGGAGGTAGAGAGGCAAAGCTCTAATAAACAGCTAATTATGCAACTCCCTGTTCCCTGTT
>NC_143049.1:40525000-40575000 GCF_057628025.1 Oncorhynchus mykiss | reverse complement strand
CCTCAAATTGTATTTGTCCCTGTCTTCTCTCAGGAGATACAGTTGAAGTCTGAAGTTTACATACAATTTAGGTTCGTTAGAGTCATTAAAACTCATTTTTCAACCACTCCACAAATGTCTTGTTAACAAACTATAGTTTTGGCAAGTAGGTTAGGACATCTACTTTGTGCATGACACAAGTCATTTTCCCAACAATTGTTTACAGACAGATTATTTCACCTATAATTCACTGTATCACAATTCCAGTTGGTCAGAAGTTTACATACACTAAGTTGACCCTGCCTTTAAACAGCTTGGAAAATTCCAGAAAAATATGACATGGCTTTAGAAGCTTCTGATAGGCTAATTGACATCATTTGAGTCAATTGAAGGTGTACCTGTGGATGTATTTCAAGGCCTACCTTCAAACTCAGTGCAAATCAATCCCAGAACAACAGCAAAGGATCTTGTGAAGATGCTGGAGGAAACAGGTACAAAAGTATCTATATCCACAGTAAAACAAGTCCTATATCGACATAACCTGAAAGGCCGCTCAGCAAGGAAGAAGCCACTGCTCCAAAACCACCATAAAAAAGCCAGACTATAGTTTGCAACTGCACATGGGGACAAACATTGTACTTTTTGGAGAAATGTCCTCTGGTCTGATGAAACAAAAATAGAACTGTTTGGCCATAATGACCATTGTTATGTTTGGAGGAAAAAAGGGGAGGCTTGCAAGCCGAAGAACACCATCCCAACCGTGAAGCACGGGGGTGGCAGCATCATGTTGTGGGGGTGCTTTTGCTGCAGGAGGGACTGGTGCACATCACAAAATAGATGGCATCATGAGATAGGAAAATGATGTGGATATATTGAAGCAACATCTCAAGACATCAGTCAGGAAGTTAAAGCTTGGTTGCAAATGGGTCTTCCAAATGGAGAATGACCCAAAGCATACTTCCAAAGTTGTGGCAAAATGGCTTAAGGACAACAAAGTCAACATATTGGAGTGGCCATCACAAAGCCCTGACCTCAAACCTATAGAACATTTGTGGGCAGAACTGAAAAAGTTTTTGTGAGCAAGGAGGCCTACAAACCTGACTCAGTTACACCAGTTCTGTCAGGAGGAATTGTCCAAAATTCACCCAACTTATTGTGGGAAGCATGTGGAAGGCTACCCGAAACGTTTGACTCAAGTTAAACAATTTAAAGGCAATGCTACCAAATACTAATAGAGTGTATGTAAACTTCTGACCCACTGGGAATGTGATGAAAGAAATAAAAGCTGAAATAAATCATCCTCTCTATTATTATTCTGACATTTCACATTCTTAAAATAAAGTGGTGATCCTAACTGAATAAAAAAAGCTATAGATGTTGGAAAATGACGGTGAGTGTGCAATGACTAGCTCAAAGTCAGGTACAACAACCTCCCTCTCCTTGAATTCTACAAAAATGTACGCTAGCCCCGAGCAATTTCATGTTCTGAGGAGACATGCACTTAAATGTGCATCTGTGAGCAGTTCTTTTCCAAAATGACTCTCGATTCTGCTTAATTCTCAAGTGACTCAATTCTCAAATGACTCTCGATTCCGCTCAATTCTCAAGTGACTCAATTCTAAAATGTCTCTCGATTCCGCTCAATTCTCAAGTGACTCAATTCTCAAATGTCTCTCGATTCCGCTCAATTCTCAAGTGACTGGGCTGAGGCAGGGTTGAGACTGATGTAGAAGGCAGGGTTGAGATTGATGGAGAAGACAGGGTTGAGATTGATGTAGAAGACAGGGCTGAGGCAGGGCTGAGACTGATGTAGAAGGCAGGGTTGAGACTGATGTAGAAGGCAGGGTTGAGACTGATGTAGAAGGCAGGGCTGAGACTGATGTAGAAGGCAGGGCTGAGACTGATGTAGAAGGTAGGGCTGAGCCTCCCATTGTAACCTACTGTACTGTCATTCCTTAAAATGACTTAATCACACCTTCCTGGGTGATAATCAAAGGCATATTAACCCTGATGGAGAAGTTCTAGACAGAAGAGAACAGAAGAGTCAGGACAGCTTTCAGAGAAACATCCTTATCCGTCTGTCCATCTGTGTGTTACTGCGGAGTGTGTGTGTGTGTGTGTGTGTGTGTGTGTGTGTGTGTTGCTGCTAAGTACTTTTCCTACGATGCCGTAAGCAGACAGGCAGGGGAAAGGAAAATCCTTTTCAACCAGGGTCTAATATTTAATATGCATATATTCTTATCTGATAATGGTGCACGCGCACACGCGCACACACACACACACAACCTCTCCCCAGCAAACAGAGAACATTCCCGCAAAGATTCCAATTAAGTTCTAGTCCTGTGTGACTCAGTTGGTAGGGCACTGCAGAGAGTCTGCTAAATGACTCACTACTGTAGTGGCTCTGGATAAGATAGTATAAGGTGCATAAAATTGAGCACATGGCCATGCAATCTCAATAGACAAACATTGGCAGTAGAATGGCCTTACTGAAGAGCTCAGTGAGTTTCAACGTGGCACCGTCATAGGATGCCACCTTTCAAACAAGTCAGTTCGTCAATTTTCTGCCCTGGTAGAGCTGCCAAAGGGTCAACTGTAAGTGCTGTTATTGTGAAGTGGAAACGTCTAGGAGCAACAACGGCTCTGCCGTGAAGTGGTAGGCCACACAAGCTCACAGAACGGGACCGCCGAGTGGTGAAGCGTGTAGCGTGCAAAAAATGGTCGGTTGCAACACTCACTACCGAGTTCCAAACAGTCTCTCGAAGCAACTTCAGGACAACAAGTATTGTAAAAGATTGGGAACATTGTATAAATCATCCACACAACTGGGCAGTTCTTGTGTTTTGGGAACATTGTATAAATCATCTACACAACTGGACAGTTCTTGTGTTTTGGGAACATTGTATGAATCATCCACACAACTGGGCAGTTCTTGTGTTTTGGGAACATTGTATAAATCATCCACACAACTGGATAGTTCTTGTGTTTTGGGAACATTGTATAAATCATCCACACAACTGGACAGTTCTTATGTTTTGGGAACATTGTATAAATCATCCACACAACTGGATAGTTCTTGTGTTTTGGGAACATTGTATAAATCATCCACACAACTGGACAGTTCTTATGTTTTGGGAACATTGTATAAATCATCCACACAACTGGATAGTTCTTGTGTTTTGGGAACATTGTATAAATCATCCACACAACTGGGCAGTTCTTATGTTTTGGGAACATTGTATAAATCATCCACACAACTGGATAGTTCTTGTGTTTTGGGAACATTGTATAAATCATCCACACAACTGGGCAGTTCTTGTGTTTTGGGAACATTGTATGAATCATCCACACAACTGGATAGTTCTTGTGTTTTGGGAACATATATTTTGTAATGTCCCTACAATGTTCTCACCAGACTGTTCCCCACAACCTAATGAAACATTCTGGGGACCGTTAAATAACCGATGACAGATGCTGTTCTGGGAACTATCTTGCAATGTCAGGCGAATGTTTTATTCAAACATTGTATCAGCTCAATTGGACAGTTTTTTTTTTGTGTGTGTGTTTTATGGGAACATTTTCTGCAACCTAACAAATGTTCTGGGAACATTTGGTTTGCTGGGTCCTGATGATGGCCTTAAACTGAATGGTGCTTGGAGAGGGAAATTATTTAACACATTCGCTGCTGGCCCACCTTGTATTATCAATTTACGCTTGGAAATGTTGGTTGTGTGTGTGTGTGTGTGTGTGTGTGTGTGTGTGTGTGTGTGTGTGTGTGTGTGTGTGTGTGTGTGTGTGTGTGTGTGTGTGTGTGTGTGTGTGTGAGCACCACGTATTATGAATGTACGTCTGAAGGCGTAACAACAGATTACAAATGACCACATTAAAGGGCAGAGACGAGGGGGGGGGGGGGGTGGAGAGACGAGGGGGGGGCGGGGTAGAGAGAGGGGAGGGGCGGGGTAGAGAGAGGGAGGGGAGGGGCGGGGTAGAGAGAGGGAGGGGAGAGATGGGGTGGGGGGGTAGAGAGAGGGAGGGGAGAGATGGGGTGGGGGGGTAGAGAGAGGGAGACGGAGGGGGGGGGTAGAGAGAGGGAGGGGAGAGATGGGATGGGGGGGTAGAGAGAGGGAGACGGATGGGGGGCAGGGTAGAGAGAGGGAGGGGAGAGATGGGGTAGGGGGGTAGAGAGAGGGAGACGGAGGGGGGGGTAGAGAGAGGGAGGGGAGAGATGGGGTGGGGGGGTAGAGAGAGGGAGGGGAGAGATGGGATGGGGGGGTAGAGAGAGGGAGACGGAGGGGGGGGTAGAGAGAGGGAGGGGAGAGATGGGGTGGGGGGGTAGAGAGAGGGAGGGGAGAGATGGGGTGGGGGTAGAGAGAGGGAGATGGAGACGGGGGGGGGGTAGAAAGAGGGAGACGGAGACGGAGGGGGGGGGGGTAGAGAGAGGGAGGGGAGAGATGGGGTGGGGGGGTAGAGAGGGAGGGGAGAGATGGGGTGGGGGGGTAGAGAGAGGGAGACGGAGGGGGGGGGTAGAGAGAGGGAGGGGAGAGATGGGATGGGGGGGTAGAGAGAGGGAGACGGATGGGGGGCAGGGTAGAGAGAGGGAGGGGAGAGATGGGGTAGGGGGGTAGAGAGAGGGAGACGGAGGGGGGGGTAGAGAGAGGGAGGGGAGAGATGGGGTGGGGGGGTAGAGAGAGGGAGGGGAGAGATGGGGTGGGGGGGTAGAGAGAGGGAGACGGAGGGGGGGGGTAGAGAGAGGGAGGGAGAGATGGGATGGGGGGGTAGAGAGAGGGAGACGGATGGGGGGCAGGGTAGAGAGAGGGAGGGGAGAGATGGGGTAGGGGGGGTAGAGAGAGGGAGACGGAGGGGGGGGTAGAGAGAGGGAGGGGAGAGATGGGGTGGGGGGGTAGAGAGAGGGAGGGGAGATGGGATGGGGGGGTAGAGAGAGGGAGACGGAGGGGGGGGGTAGAGAGAGGGAGGGGAGAGATGGGGTGGGGGGGTAGAGAGAGGGAGGGGAGAGATGGGGTGGGGGGTAGAGAGAGGGAGATGGAGACGGGGGGGGGGTAGAAAGAGGGAGACGGAGACGGAGGGGGGGGGGGTAGAGAGAGGGAGGGGAGAGATGGGGTGGGGGGGTAGAGAGGGAGGGGAGAGATGGGGTGGGGGGGTAGAGAGAGGGAGACGGAGGGGGAGGGGGAGGGGGGGTAGAGGGAGGGGGGAGAGACAAGGGGGGTAGAGAGAGGGAGGGGAGAGACAGGGGGGGTAGAGACAGGGGGGGTAGAGAGAGAGGGGAGAGACAGGGGGGGTAGAGAGAGGGAGGGGAGAGACAGGGGCGGTAGAGAGAGGGAGGGGAGAAACAGGGGGGGTAGAGAGAAGGAGGGGAGAGACAGGGGGGGCAGAGAGAGGGGGGGTAGAGAGAGGGAGGGGGGGTAGATGGAAGGGAGAGACGGGAGGGTAGAGAGAGGGAGGGGAGAGACGGAGGGGGGGTAGAGGGAGGGGGGAGAGACAGAGGGGGGGTAGAGAGAGGGAGGGGGAGACGGAGGGGGGGGGGGGGTAGAGGGAGGGGGGGAGAGACAGAGGGGGGTAGAGAGAGGGAGGGGGAGACGGAGGGGGTAGAGAGAGGGAGGGGGGAGACGGAGGGGGGGTGGAGAGAGGGAGGGGAGAGACGGAAGGAGGGATGGGCAGGGAGAAGTGCTCTTAGGGATTCAGGTACAACAGCAGGACACACATCATAGGGGTCATTACAGACACTACAGAGGTACTAACACTGCTACCGTCAGCCCAGCGTCTTAATCCACCGGTTTTACTGTTACCGTAGCTCCAACTTACTGCAATAGATTCATTCTGATGTTCTCAAGTTGTATGGTTGTCTCTGAATTACACGTGAGCTGTCTCTCCTTATCACTAACACTGCTTTATGTATAAGTCCCGTTCGTACCATAAAGCACCAGAACCTCAGTTTCCCCCGGCAACCCATTAGCCTTCCCTCTACTCAGTCCAGGCCATCTCTTATTCACTCCATCTCTTATTCACTCCATCTCTTATTCAAATAAGGAAGACATACAAGTTTAAAATAAGGGCCAATGTCTGTCTGTGTCTGTGTGTGTGTGTGTCTGTGTGTCTGTGTCTGTGTGTGGTTCTGTCTGTGTCTCTGTGTGTTTGTGTGTGTGTGTCTGTTTGTCTCTGTGTGTGGCCCCTCACGACTCCCGTGCCAGCCACCTTCTCCCTTCGAGAGGGACCAAGGCAGCGAATGAGCGCAATGACCTTTGCGTCCATGTAGCTAGTTGTGTGTGTGTGTGTGTGTGTGTGTGTGTGTGTGTGTGTGTGTGTGTGTGTGTGTGCGCGCGTGTGTGGGCTGGCTGGTGTGTGTACTTACATCAACGTAATTTGCATTAATGTAATCAGAGTTCTGCTCTCCCTCCAGGGGCTGAAGTCTGACTCGGGAGTGATCATCTGGAAGAGAGGAGGAGAGGAACCTGTTCAGAATGAATCACGTTAATCAAGGAGGATGGGATACAGAGAGAGATGAAGAAGAGGGAGGAGGAGAGAGAAAGGTAGGAAGAGAAAGGAGAGGGAGGATGAAGAGAGAGAGGTAGGAAGAGAAAGGAGAGGGAGGAGAGAGGGGTAGGAAGAGAAAAGATAGGGAGGAGAGGGAGGAGGATAGGGAGAGGTAGGAAGAGAAATAATATGGAGGAGGAAGAGAGTTCATTTTAGTTGTTTATTTCACTTTTGTATATTATCTACCTCACTTGCTTTGGCAATGTTAACACATGTTTCCCATGCCAATAAAGCCCCTTGAATTGAATTGAGAGGTAGGAAGAGAAAGGAGAGGGAGAGAGGAGGAGATGGAGAGGGAGAGAGATCGGAAGAGGAAGGAGTGGGAGAAATGTAGGACGAGAAAGGAGTGGGAGGTGGAGAAGAAGAGGGAGAAATGTAGGATGTGAAAGGTGTGGGAGGAGGAGAAGAGGGAGAAATGTTGGACGAGAAAGGAGTGGGGGAAGGAGAAGGAGAGGGAGAAACATATGCAAACTGACATTGTGGTGTAACAGTATGCTTACTGAGGAGGTCACCAATGAAGGCATGAAGCTCAAACATAAATACTCGGCATACACCACTTTATCAAAAATAAAAAGCAGTCTTCAAGACTGTTAGACACGGATTATACGCCCCATATCATATCATATCGTCAGCAGAGCCAAGGTCTTAGACCAGACAATCCCAATGAGAAAGAATCAAGTAATAACTCTGTCCAGGGTGGGGTGCTGATGAAATTTAACTTCCTTATATTATAAAATACATTTTACCCCATGGATAAATATGAGTCTTCAGGTTCTGAATGGTCAGGGATTTTGGGCCACTCCTCCCTACAGAAGAGCTCTGTTGACCAAAACCTTGAATTAACACGAGCTGAATAACATGTGAAAGGCTTTTTAGAAAATATCAAGTTCACAGTAAAGTTGATATTTCAGTCAGATGCTTGTTTTTGGTTAGAAATCTTCTGGAAAGAACTAGAATTTCCCAATAATATGAATAGTATATATATAAATATATATATATAGTATATACAGTGGGGAGAACAAGTATTTGATACACTGCCGATTTTGCAAGTTTTCCTATTTACAAAGCATGTAGAGGTCTGTCATTTTTATCGTATGCAAATTCATTACTTAAGAAAATCATACAATGTGATTTTCTGGATTTTTGTTTTAGATTCCGTCTCTCACAGTGGAGGTGTACCTATGATAAAAAAAGGAAAATCAGCAGTGTATCAAATATTTGTTCTCCCCACTGTGTGTATACAAGGAGGAATGGGAAAAAAATTCAGTCTCTCGATGTGCAAAACTGATAGAGACATACCCCAAGCGACTTACAGCTGTAATCGCAGCAAAAGGTGGCGCTACAAAGTATTCACTTAAGGGGGCTGAATAATTTTGCACGCCCAATTTTTCAGTTTTTGATTTGTTAAAAAAGTTTGAAATATCCAATAAATGTCGTTCCACTTCATGATTGTGTCCCACTTGTTGTTGATTCTTCACAAAAAAATACAGTTTTATATCTTTATGTTTGAAGCCTGAAATGTGGCAAAAGGTCGCAAAGTTCAAGGGGGCCGAATACTTTCGCAAGGCACTGTATATATATATATATACACACTGCTAAAAAAATAAAGGGAACACTAAAATAACACATCCTAGATCTGAATGAATGAAATATTAATATTAAATACTTTTTACTTTACATAGTTGAATGTGCTGACAACAAAATCACACAAAAATTATCAATGGAAATCAAACTTATCAACCCATGGAGGGTCTGGATTTGGAGTCACACTCAAAATTAAAGTGGAAAACCACACTACAGGCTGATCCAACTTTGATGTAATGTCCTTAAAACAAGTCAAAATGAGGCTCAGTAGTGTGTGTGGTCTCCACGTGCCTGTATGACCTCCCTACAACGCCTGGGCATGCTCCTGATGAGGTGGCGGATGGTCTCCTGAGGGATCTCCTCCCAGACCTGGACTAAAGCATCCGCCAACTCCTGGACAGTCTGTGGTGCAACGTGGCATCAGTGGATGGAGCGAGACATGATGTCCCAGATGTGCTCAATTGGATTCAGGTCTGGGGAACGGGCGGGCCAGTCCATAGCATCAATGCCTTCCTCTTGCAGGAACTGCTGACACACTCCAGCCACATGAGGTCTAGCATTGTCTTGCATTAGGAGGAACCCAGGGCCAACCACACCAGCATATGGTCTCACAAGGGGTCTGAGGATCTCATCTCGGTACCTAATGGCAGTCAGGCTACCTCTGGCGAGCACATGGAGGGCTGTGCACCCCCCCCAAAGAAATGCCACCCCACACCATGACTGACCCACCGCCAAACCGGTCGTGCTGGAGGATGTTGCAGGCAGCAGAACGTTCTCCACGGCGTCTCCAGACTCTTTCACGTCTGTCACATGTGCTCAGTGTGAACCTGCATTCATCTGTGAAGAGCACAGGGCGCCAGTGGCGAATTTGCCAATCTTGGTGTTCTCTGGCAAATGCCAAACGTCCTGCACGGTGTTGGGCTGTAAGCACAACCCCCACCTGTGGACGTCAGGCCCTCATACCACCGTCATGGAGTCTGTTTCTGACCGTTTGAGCAGACACATGCACATTTGTGGCCTGCTGGAGGTCATTTTGCAGGGCTCTGGCAGTGCTCCTCCTTGCCCTCCTACGGCCTCCTCCACGTCTCCTGATGTACTGGCCTGTCTCCTGGTAGCGCCTCCATGCTCTGGACACTACGCTGACAGACACAGCAAACCTTCTTGCCACAGCTCGCATTGATGTGCCATCCTGGATGAGCTGCACTACCTGAGCCACTTGTGTGGGTTGTAGACTCCGTCTCATGCTACCACTAGAGTGAAAAGCACCGCCAGCATTCAAAAGTGACCAAAACATCAGCCAGGAAACATAGGAACTGAGAAGTGGTCTTTGGTCACCCCCTGCAGAACCACTCCTTTATTAGGGGTGTCTTGCTAATTGCCTATCATTTCCACCTGTTGTCTATCCCATTTGCACAACAGCATGTGACATTTATTGTCAATCGGTGTTGCTTCCTAAGTTGACAGTTTGATTTCACAGAAGTGTGATTGACTTGGAGTTACATTGTGTTGTTTAAGTGTTCCCTTTATTTTTTTGAGCAGTATATATATATATACTAAAATACTACATGGTCGTGTCTCTAAATCTAACCTCTATATTGATTTATGTCCTGTGGACTCTAGAAGAAAGATGTTCAACGGTGTCAGATGTTTTATTCTCTGGCCTCCAATAATAGATTATCACAGAGACGTTTGGACCATTGGTTTTCTTAGATCTACACAATTAACTTTTTATTTTACCCGTTGGTCAAAAGATGCATTTTTGATTGGACACCCTAATATAATATAGATTCATATTGATCAGAGAGGAGATAGAGAGACGAGACAAGTCTATAATATAGATTCATATTGATCAGAGAGGAGATAGAGAGACGAGACCAGTCTATAATATAGATTATTGATCAGAGAGGAGAGAGAGAGACCAGTCTATAATATAGATTATTGATCAGAGAGGAGAGAGAGAGACCAGTCTATAATATCAGATAATGCTTTATACACACACGCAATAATGTTCCCATATCGGTTCTTCATCCGGTTCTCATCTTTCTTCGCGGAGTCCCATGGCGCTGACTGCCCCTCAAAGAAGCTCTGAAGAGAGGGAGGAAAAGAGGGAGACAAAGAGAGGGAGGAAAAGAACAGAGGGAAGAGGACATGAGATGTGATGTCAAGTGTCAAGCCTTTAAATGATAATACCAAGTTAAAGAACAAAATATTCTCTGTCAGCTCCTAAAAATTGACATATTGGAACGACAGAAAGGAGGTAAAGAGCAAGACAGGAAGGAGACAGAGAAGGAGACAGAGAAGGAGAGAGAGAGAGAGAGAGAGAGAGAGAGAGAGAGAGACTGAAAAGAGAGAGAGAGAGAGGGAGAGAGACTGAAGAGAGAGAGAGGGAGAGAGACTGAAAAGAGAGAGAGAGAGACTGAAAAGAGAGAGCGAGAGAGAGACTGAAAAGAGAGAGAGAGACTGAAAAGAGAAAGAGAGAGACTGAAAAGAGAGAGAGAGAGAGAGACTGAAAAGAGAGAGAGAGAGACTGAAAAGAGAGAGAAAGATAGGAGATAGGGAGAGTGAAGAGAGAGAGAGAAAGAGAGAGGTGGGGAGCGAGAGAGAGCGAGAGAGAGGTTCCGTAATTCTGAGAGGGGGTTGTATCCACATCATTATTAGACATGAGAAGGCAACGGGAAGAGAAAGGTTCCTGGGGATTCATGTCAAACAGAGAGCCCATTAGGATGTCACAGAGCGTGTGTCACGCTCAAATAGCTCCCCCAGCGTCACACTACCACAGCAGACAAAAAAAGAGCCCATGTCTGTCTGTCTACCCCTCAGCCTGTCTGTCTACCCCTCAGCCTGTCTGTCTACCCCTCAGCCTGTCTGTCTACCCCTCAGCCTGTCTGTCTACCCCTCAGCCTGTCTGTCTACCCCTCAGCCTGTCTGTCTACCCCTCAGCCTGTCTGTCTACCCCTCAGCCTGTCTGTCTACCCCTCAGCCTGTCTGTCTACCCCTCAGCCTGTCTGTCTACCCCTCAGCCTGTCTGTCTACCCCTCAGCCTGTCTGCCCGTCTGTCTGTCCGTTTTCTGTCAGTCAGTCTGTCTGCCCACCTCCCTCTCTCTCCATGTATCCATCCGTCTGTCCGTCTGTCTGCCCCTCACCCTGTCTGTCTGAAGGACTCAGTCATTCAGTTCAGGGAGAATAAAGCCTCATCTTCAGATCCACAGCACTCAGATGACTGGCTCATGAAATATGAATATCTCTCTCTCTCTCTGTGGGGAGTTCTCCAAACTGATCCTATACCAGGCACAATTAAGACAAATTATGAAAACACACCAGCCTCACTGCAAACTGCAGTTCACAAGGGTTTGGTGTGTGTGTGTGTGCGTGTTTGTCTTTGTCATTGTGTGTGTGTGTGTGTTTGTCTTTGTCTTTGTCATTGTGTGTGTGTGTGTGTTGGCTCCAAGGCAGTAGAACTCTGTAAACAAACCCATGTTATTGTTAATTTATTTTAGCAATCAACTCAGCTTATCCAAAAAATTACAACCCAATACATTTCCATTTCAACCCTGAACCCAGCCATGTAACAGCAGTTCAATATAGACTCCAGGAACACTGAACCCTGACCCCTGAACACTGAACTCAGCCACGTAACAGCAGTTCAATATAGACTCCTATAACCCTGAACCCTGACCCCTGAACCCAGCCACGCAACAGCAGTTCAATATAGACTCCTATAACCCTGACCCCTGAACCCAGCCATGTAACAGCAGTTCAATATAGACTCCTATAATCCTGAACCCTGAACCCAGCCACGTAACAGTAGTTCAATATAGACTCCTATAACCCTGAACCCTGACCCCTGAACCCAGCCACGTAACAGTAGTTCAATATAGACTCCTATAACCCTGAACCCTGACCCCTGAACCCAGCCACGTAACAGTAGTTCAATATAGACTCCTATAATCCTGAACCCTGACCCCAGCCACGTAACAGTAGTTCAATATAGACTCCTATAACCCTGAACCCTGACCCCTGAACCCAGCCACGTAACAGTAGTTCAATATAGACTCCTATAACCCTGAACCCTGACCCCTGAACCCAGCCACGTAACAGTAGTTCAATATAGACTCCTATAACCCTGAACCCTGACCCCTGAACCCAGCCACGTAACAGTAGTTCAATATAGACTCCAGGAACCCTGAACCCTGAACCCTGAACCCAGCCACGTTAAAGGAACTCTGGAAGGGCAATTCAGAATAATGCTCACAATGAATAATTAATATCCTGGCTTCTTTGAGCAGAAAGCTTTCCCTCTATTTCCCTTGATGTATTTTGAACCCAGAGACACTTTGTTAGCTGGAGAATAAAACCGGGCTTGAGAGTCTTGATCAATCATCGATGTTGCTGCTTCTCAGACGCCTCCATCTATCTACACACGGGCCGACTGACAGGTGCATTTGTCTACAAGATGGAAGCCTTTCCCTTTAAGAGAGACAGAACAGTGAGATGGAAACCTTTCCTTTAAGAGAGACAGGCAGCACAGTGAGATGGAAGCCTTCCCTTTAAGAGAGACAGGCAGCACAGTGAGATGGAAACCTTTCCTTTAAGAGAGACAGGCAGCACAGTGAGATGGAAACCTTTCCTTTAAGAGAGACAGGCAGCACAGTGAGATGGAAACCTTTCCTTTAAGAGAGACAGGCAGCACAGTGAGATGGAAACCTTTCCTTTAAGAGAGACAGGCAGCACAGTGAGCCAAGCGCCAGAATGGCAGGCAGGAGACTTCGACACATTAAAGTCCTGATAATTAGCCGTTTAGCCGTTGTTCTACTCTCTGTAACCCAGACGGCTACATGTTCATAATATATAATGCACTTTGACCAGGGACCTATAGGGCCCTAGTGCAGAATATAGGGGATATGGTTCCTGTTGACCAGGGACCTATAGGGCCCTAGTGCAGAATATAGGGGATATGGTTCCTGTTGACCAGGGACCTATAGGGCCCTAGTGCAGAATATAGGGGATATGGTTCCTGTTGACCAGGGACCTATAGGGCCCTAGTGCAGAATATAGGGGATATGGTTCCTGTTGACCAGGGACCTATAGGGCCCTAGTGCAGAATATAGGGGATATGGTTCCTGTTGACCAGGGACCTATAGGGCCCTAGTGCAGAATATAGGGGATATGGTTCCTGTTGACCAGGGACCTATAGGGCCCTAGTGCAGAATATAGGGGATATGGTTCCTGTTGACCAGGGACCTATAGGGCCCTAGTGCAGAATATAGGGGATATGGTTCCTGTTGACCAGGGACCTATAGGGCCCTAGTGCAGAATATAGGGGATATGGTTCCTGTTGACCAGGGACCTATAGGGCCCTAGTGCAGAATATAGGGGATATGGTTCCTGTTGACCAGGGACCTATAGGGCCCTAGTGCAGAATATAGGGGATATGGTTCCTGTTGACCAGGGACCTATAGGGCCCTAGTGCAGAATATAGGGGATATGGTTCCTGTTGACCAGGGACCTATAGGGCCCTAGTGCAGAATATAGGGGATATTGTTTCTGTTGACCAGGAAAATCTGTCCCTGTCTTCATGGGGTCAGACAGAAATCTGTCCCTGTCTTCATGGGGTCAGACAGAAATCTGTCCCTGTCTTCATGGGTCAGACAGAAATCTGTCCCTGTTTTCATGGGGTCAGACAGAAATCTGTCCCTGTTTTCATGGGGTCAGACAGAAATCTGTCCCTGTCTTCATGGGGTCAGACAGAAATCTGTCCCTGTCTTCATGGGGTCAGACATAAATCTGTCCCTGTTTTCATGGGGTCAGACAGAAATCTGTCCCTGTCTTCATGGGGTCAGACAGAAATCTGTCCCTGTCTTCATGGGGTCAGACAAGCTGAGATGGATATGTGTCTTCTAAATGGATTAGGAGGGAGATTTCCTCACAGCAGTGCATCTTGGGACAGGAGAGGAGAGAGAACGTGACGAAAGCAGCCCAATGTCATCCTCACTGTCTGTCACTGTCCTTCTGAAGGATACAGTGTTTCATAGCCGTATGAAGCCACCTAAACCAAACAAATCAGTTCACAGACAAAAGGACATCCTATTGTCAATGCATTGCACTTATTTTGGCCATGGTCACAAGTAGTGCCCTTTAAGGAAAAGGCTGCTATTCTGGCCATGGTCACAAGTAGTGCCCTATAAGGAAAAGGCTGCTATTCTGGCCATGGTCACAAGTAGTGCCCTTTAAGGAAAAGGCTGCTATTCTGGCCATGGTCACAAGTAGTGCCCTTTAAGGAAAAGGCTGCTATTCTGGCCATGGTCACAAGTAGTGCCCTTTAAGGAAAAGGCTGCTATTCTGGCCATGGTCACAAGTAGTGCCCTTTAAGGAAAAGGCTGCTATTCTGGCCATGGTCACAAGTAGTGCCCTATAAGGAAAAGGCTGCTATTCTGGCTATGGTCACAAGTAGTGTCCTTTAAGGAAAAGGCTGCTATTCTGGCCATGGTCACAAGTAGTGCCCTTTAAGGAAAAGGCTGCTATTCTGGCCATGGTCACAAGTAGTGCCCTTTAAGGAAAAGGCTGCTATTCTGGCCATGGTCACAAGTAGTGCCCTTTAAGGAAAAGGCTGCTATTCTGGCCATGGTCACAAGTAGTGCCCTATAAGGAAAAGGCTGCTATTCTGGCCATGGTCACAAGTAGTGCCCTTTAAGGAAAAGGCTGCTATTCTGGCCATGGTCACAAGTAGTGCCCTATAAGGAAAAGGCTGCTATTCTGGACACAGACATTTTCACTCTGAAGTCTACAGGGTTTAATGTCAATATAACACGATATAATAATATATAAAGTGCTCTAACAAGACAAATCATGGCCAAGACAACTGCTTGTCTTTGTTACATGGCGAACTTCATAATAGTTAGTTATAATGGACCAACGAAATGAACTCGCACTCTCTCCCCTTCTCGCACCCCCTCTCTCCCTCCCTCTCTGTCTGTCTCTGTCTCTCTGTCCTAACCTTCTCCCCCTCTCCCTCCCCCTCTCTCCCTGTCTCTCTTTCTGTCTCTGTCCTAACCTTCTCCCCTCTCCCTCCCCCTCTCTCCTTGTCTCTCTTTCTGTCTCTGTCCTAACCTTCTCCCCCTCTCACTATGTCTCCTCTCTATTTCTCTCCCTCCTCTCTATTTCTCTCTCTCTCCTCTCTATTTCTCTGCCTCCCTCTCTATTTCTCTGCCTCCCTCTATTTCTATCCCTCCTCTCTATTTCTCTCCCTCCTCTCTATTTCTCTCTCTCTCCTCTCTATTTCTCTCTCTCCTCTCTATTTCTCTCTCTCCTCTCTATTTCTCTCTCTCCTCTCTATTTCTCTCTCTCCTCTCCATTTCTCTCTTCTCCATTTCTCCTCTATTTCTCTCTCCTCTCTATTTCTCTATTTCTCTCCCTTATTTCTCTCTTCTCCATTTCTCTCTCTCCTCTCCATTTCTCTCTCTCCTCTCCATTTCTCTCTCTCCTCTCCATTTCTCTCTCTCCTCTCCATTTCTCTCTCCTCTCCATTTCTCTCTCCTCTCCATTTCTCTCTCTCCTCTCCATTTCTCTCTCTCCTCTCCATTTCTCTCTCTCCTCTCCATTTCTCTCTCTCCTCTCCATTTCTCTCTCTCCTCTCTATTTCTCTCTCCTCTCTATTTCTCTCTCTCCTCTCTATTTTTCTCGCCTCTCTATTTCTCTCCCTCTCCTCTCTATTTCTCTCTCTCTCCTCTCCTCTCTATTTCTCTCCCTCCCTCTGTCTCTCTGACAGTCTTTCTTCAATCCCCTTTTTTTTATATATATTTGACAATACCCAGTATGACAAGGACAGGGTAGTCAATATTGATAGAGCAAGAGGAGATGTAGAGAGTCTGTGGAGGGCAGACAGAGTACTCAGAAACAGCACCAATAGTAGAACGAACAAGAAACTCAAACATTAAAAATAAATAAAGTTAGTGTTTCTGCTGCTATTGCAGTTGTCTCTCTCTCCTCTTCATCGGTCTCTGAGATAATGTACCACTGCAGTCCTATTAAATGCTTTAATTGCAAGACTATTTACAATATCCCCCTATCCCAGCGTAGTCCTCGTCTGTCTGTGTGAGTAATCATAGCAGTGGGAGATGCGTCCCAAATGAAACACTATTGCCTATATAGTGAACCCTATGGGCCCTGGACAAAAGAAGTGCACTATAAAGGGAATATGGTTCCATTTGGGATGCAAGTGTGTGTGAATACAACCACCTTAAACACACAGTAATGATGTGGAGGTTACGGGGGATACACAGACAGTACAGGGACAACAGAACAGCAGCATGGTTACTGGGGATACACAGACAGTACAGGGACAACAGAACAGCAGCATGGTTACTGGGGATACACAGACAGTGACAGGGACAACAGAACAGCAGCATGGTTACTGGGGATACAGAGACAGTACAGGGACAACAGAACAGCAGCATGGTTACTGGGGATACACAGACAGTACAGGGACAACAGAACAGCAGCATGGTTACTGGGGATACACAGACAGTACAGGGACAACAGAACAGCAGCATGGTTACTGGGGATACACAGACAGTACAGTGACAACAGAACAGCGGCATGGTTACTGGGGATACACAGACAGTACAGTACAGGGACAACAGAACAGCAGCATGGTTACTGGGGATAAACAGACAGTACAGGGACAACAAAATAGCAGCATGGTTACTGGGGATACACAGACAGTACAGGGACAACAGAACAGCAGCATGGTTACTGGGGATACACAGACAGTACAGGGACAACAGAACAGCAGCATGGTTACTGGGGATACACAGACAGTACAGGGAAAGTGAAAACAGAACAGCAGCATGGTTACTGGGGATACACAGACAGTACAGGGAAAACAGAACAGCAGCATGGTTACTGGGGATACACAGACAGTACAGTGACAACAGAACAGCAGCATGGTTACTGGGGATACACAGACAGTACAGTGACAACAGAACAGCAGCATGGTTACTGGGGATACGCAGACAGTACAGTGACAACAGAACAGCAGCATGGTTACTGGGGATACACAGACAGTACAGTGACAACAGAACAGCAGCATGGTTACTGGGGATACACAGACAGTACAGTGACAACATAATAGCAGCATGGTTACTGGGGATACACAGACAGTACAGTGACAACATAATAGCAGCATGGTTACTGGGGATACACAGACAGTACAGAGAAGGAAGAAAGAGGAGAGCGAGAACAGAAGAGAGAATTGGAATAATTTAGTGAGTTCCCCTGGTATGAATTAATAATTTAGTGAAGTCCCCTGGATAGACTGGTCAGTTAGACTGGTCAGTTAGACTGGTCAGTTAGACTGGTCAGTTAGACTGGTCAGTTAAACTGGTCACAGTGCTGAGAACAGGCTCCTTAGTAAGACGGTTCTGTTGAGTTCTTCCGGGTTCTCCTTAAGAATGTACCTTAGAACCCTTGGGAAACTACAACAGAGAACCTATTGTACTAAAGAGTGCTGACAGACCGATACACAATGCTGAACAACACGGGCCATGCAATACTTACTCTGTCACGGCTCATATCAAATAGCACTTGATAAAAAGCATACATAGTGACATAGTTACTTCCCAGGGAAGCAGCATTCACCGACTAGTGTCAACATGCAACACAACAGATGACATATAGGGCTGGTTTCTCAGACTTAGATTAGACTTATCTTGGACTAAATTATTCTCCATTCGAGGGATATTTTTCCCCCTGGAATAGGCTTAACCAGTGTCTGGGAAACCAGTCCAAACTGATGTACAGTATCATAATAAAGCTAGGGTTTGATTTAGTTTCAGGTTATATCAGGTTATATTTATTTATTTATTATGTTTATTTCACCTTTATTTAACCAGGTAGACCATATCACCTTTATTTAACCAGGTAGGCCAGATCACCTTTATTTAACCAGGTAGGCCAGATCACCTTTATTTAACCAGGTAGGCCAGATCACCTTTATTTAACCAGGTAGGCCAGATCACCTTTATTTAACCAGGTAGACCAGATCACCTTTATTTAACCAGGTAGGCCAGATCACCTTTATTTAACCAGGTAGGCCAGATCACCTTTATTTAACCAGGTAGACCAGATCACCTTTATTTAACCAGGTAGACCAGATCACCTTTATTTAACCAGGTAGACCAGATCACCTTTATTTAACCAGGTAGACCAGTTCACCTTTATTTAACCAGGTAGACCAGATCACCTTTATTTAACCAGGTAGACCAGATCACCTTTATTTAAACCAGGTAGGCCAGTTGAGAACAAGTTCTCAATTACACCTGCGACCCGGCCGAGGTCTGGCTACGTCAGCTACAATAGAGTTTGCAAAGTTGAACCAATTGATATTTACCATTATACACACTTTAGGAAGCTTTCTAGATGTTATTTTGATCGACTGCACATCTCAATGTCTTGAGATGAAGAAGGAAAACATTCCATTGTCGCATTTCTCAAGGCTACAACATGACCTAACGTAGCCTTTTCATCCCACCATCATGCTGGCAAGAACCAGCCAGCAAGACTATAATCCCACCAACATGCTGGCCAGAACCAGCCAGCAAGACTATAATCCCACCAACATGTGATGCCAGAACCAGCCAGCAAGACTATAATCCCACCAACATGTGATGCCAGAACCAGCCAGCAAGACTATAATCCCACCAACATGTGATGCCAGAACCAGCCAGCAAGACCATAATCCCACCAACATGTGATGCCTGTGAATCCCTGTGTTTTAAGGGGATAGTCTGTGAGGCAGGTTGGATCCCTGTGTTTTAAGGGGATAGTCTGTGAGGCAGGTTGGATCCCTGTGTTTTAAGGGGATAGTCTGTGAGGCAGGTTGACTCCCTGTGTTTTAAGGGGATAGTCTGTGAGGCAGGTTGACTCCCTGTGTCTTAATACTCTGTGAGGCAGGTTGGATCCCTGCCGGGCCCAGCTAGCGTAACGAGGGGAAATGAGAATGAGGCTCCGCTTGCCTCGACTCGACTCGTTTGGGTGTCAGAGAGAAAGAGGCAGGGTGTCAGAGAGAAAGAGGCAGGGTGTCAGAGAGACAGAGGCAGGGTGTCAGAGAGACAGAGGCAGGGTGTAAGAGAGAAAGAGGCAGAGTGTCAGAGAAAAAGAGGCAGAGTGTCAGAGAGAAAGAGTCAGGGTGTCAGAGAGAAAGAGTCAGGGTGTCAGAGAGAAAGAGTCAGGGTGTCAGAGAGAAAGAGTCAGGGTGTCAGAGAGAAAGAGGCAGTGTCAGAGAGACAGAGGCAGAGTGTCAGAGAGACAGAGGCAGAGTGTCAGAGAGACACAGTGGCAGTCTGTCTCTGTGTCCAGAGCCCTATTCCCTATATAGTGCACTACTATAGACCAGAGCCCTATTCCCTATATAGTGCACTACTATAGACCAGAGCCCTATTCCCTATATAGTGCACTACTATAGACCAGAGCCCTATTCCCTATTTAGTGCACTTCTTTAGACCAGAGTCCTATTCCCTATATAGTGAAACGACTATAGACCAGGGCCAATAGGGTGATCTGGTTAAACGTAGTGCACTATACAGGGAATAGTGTGCCATTTGAGACGTATCCTAGGGGACGAATTAAAACTCAATATAATGCAAGAATTAAAAAGTGCCATCTATTTACAATGACGTAGTCTCCATTTCTTTAAATCGGAATTGAAATTAATTTACGGAATCTGAATTGTAGGAGTGAGAGCAGCGGACAAGGTAGAAGAAAATGGAACCGACACAGTGAGCTCAAGGTGAAAGGTGAAAGGTGAAAGGTGAAGTTGTGTCCCCCACACATTCAGTAACTTTCCCCTGTTCAATCAAGTCACATCACTAACTACTATAATGAAGGGAGAAAGGATGGATCCAGTTTTAAAGAGTTGGAACCCAAGGCACAGTGAGAAGAGGGGGTGGGGGGGGAGTGTCTCAATGAGCGGGAGGTGAAAGGTCAAAAGGTGAAAGTTGGTCCCACCTCGTACTCCTCCTTGAAGCCGTATCCTTCCGCACACTTCATCTGCGTGATGTGCTGCAGCAGGTCGGCTACTCTGATAGCAGGGTGGAGCTGGCCCGTCTGGTAGGGAGCGTCTACTGTCCCCTCCCTCTTTCTCAGGGAGTGGCCGTGAGACTGGACCAGACTACTGGTGTCACTGCAGCTACCACCACCACCCAGCGTCTGGCTGTCGTCTGGACAGATACAGAGAAGACGCAGGCAGGCAGGCAGGCAGGCACACACACACACACACACAGATACAAACACACAGATATACACACACACACAGATACAAACACACACACACAGATATACACACACACACACACAGATATACACACACACACACAGATATACACACAGATATACACACACACACACACACACACACACAGAGAGAGAGGAAACAGGAAGGAAGAGGAACAACAGGTCAGGATGGTGAACTCTGAGGCAACTCTTGGTAAAATACCAGGCATGGAAAAATCTACACATCTACAGTGCCTTGCGAAAGTATTCGGCCCCCTTGAACTTTGCGACCTTTTGCCACATTTCAGGCTTCAAACATAGATATAAAACTGTATTTTTTGTGAAGAATCAACAACAAGTGGGACACAATCATGAAGTGGAACGACATTTATTGGATATTTCAAACTTTTTTAACAAATCAAAAACTGAAAAATTGGGCGTGCAAAATTATTCAGCCCCCTTAAGTTAATACTTTGTAGCGCCACCTTTTGCTGCGATTACAGCTGTAAGTCGCTTGGGGTATGTCTCTATCAGTTTTGCATATCGAGAGACTGACATTTTTTCCCATTCCTCCTTGCAGAACAGCTCGAGCTCAGTGAGGTTGGATGGAGAGCATTTGTGAACAGCAGTTTTCAGTTCTTTCCACAGATTCTCGATTGGATTCAGGTCTGGACTTTGATTTGGCCATTCTAACACCTGGATATGTTTATTTTTTAACCATTCCATTGTAGATTTTGCTTTATGTTTTGGATCATTGTCTTGTTGGAAGACAAATCTCCATCCCAGTCTCAGGTATTTTGCAGACTCCATCAGGTTTTCTTCCAGAATGGTCCTGTATTTGGCTCCATCCATCTTCCCATCAATTTTAACCATCTTCCCTGTCCCTGCTGAAGAAAAGCAGGCCCAAACCATGATGCTGCCACCACCATGTTTGACAGTGGGGATGGTGTGTTCAGCTGTGTTGCTTTTACGCCAAACATAACGTTTTGCATTGTTGCCAAAAAGTTCAATTTGGGTTTCATCTGACCAGAGCACCTTCTTCCACATGTTTGGTGTGTCTCCCAGGTGGCTTGTGGCAAACTTTAAACAACACTTTTTATGGATATCTTTAAGAAATGGCTTTCTTCTTGCCACTCTTCCATAAAAGGCCAGATTTGTGCAATATACGACTGATTGTTGTCCTATGGACAGAGTCTCCCACCTCAGCTGTAGATCTCTGCAGTTCATCCAGAGTGATCATGGGCCTCTTGGCTGCATCTCTGATCAGTCTTCTCCTTGTATGAGCTGAAAGTTTAGAGGGACGGCCAGGTCTTGGTAGATTTGCAGTGGTCTGATACTCCTTCCATTTCAATATTATCGCTTGCACAGTGCTCCTTGGGATGTTTAAAGCTTGGGAAATATTTTTGTATCCAAATCCGGCTTTAAACTTCTTCACAACAGTATCTCGGACCTGCTTGGTGTGTTCCTTGTTCTTCATGATGCTCTCTGCGCTTTTGACGGACCTCTGAGACTATCACAGTGTAGGTGCATTTATACGGAGACTTGATTACACACAGGTGGATTGTATTTATCATCTTTAGTCATTTAGGTCAACATTGGATCATTCAGAGATCCTCACTGAACTTCTGGAGAGAGTTTGCTGCACTGAAAGTAAAGGGGCTGAATAATTTTGCACGCGTTTTTGATTTGTTAAAAAGGTTTGAAATATCCAATAAATGTCGTTCCACTTCATGATTGTGTCCCACTTGTTGTTGATTCTTCACAAAAAAATACAGTTTTATATCTTTATGTTTGAAGCCTGAAATGTGGCAAAAGGTCGCAAAGTTCAAGGGGGCCGAATACTTTCGCAAGGCACTGTACTTTAAACATAGAGAAGGAAAAACTCCTGGCCCTAGCCACAATGCAGTCATGTGATAAGAGAGAGATAATGGCTTAAAATAGAAACTCTGGTAGTGACACAACGGCTCAGTTCCAATATCCACACAAAATGTTGCTGTTTTAAAGCTAATTTCCTGCTATTCTACAGATTTTGACATGGCTATTATGCCTCGTTCTAATGCCATCTGAGTGACACTTAATAACAATACAATAAAATCAATGTGGGCCCCCACCCATGCCATGACATTTGGGGAATTACAGATTATCTCTGACTGTCTAGTTTCTTATTTCGATGATTGATAGATCTCAAAAGATGATTCTTGTGTATAAATGTATCGCTCCATTATCTCTTTATATCTGGTTTGATTCGGGGCAGGTGCGCCACAGCTAAATGCATATAGAGGAAACACTGATAATGCTTCGAGGGGAAGAGAGGATGCATTCTAAGTGATATGCTAGGTTGGCTATTGGAACGGGGTCGTAGGATGAGTGAATCTGGTGAGGAGGAGAAAGCTCAGAACACTGGGCTTATGATCGGTCTGATTCTGTGAATCAGAATTACTATGATGTGGGAAGAAGTATCTATTACTATGATGTGGGAAGAAGTATCTATTACTATGATGTGGGAAGTAGTCAGTAGTTCTACGATGTGGGAAGTAGTCAGTAGTTCTATGATGTGGGAAGTAGTCAGTAGTTCTATGATGTGGGAAGTAGTCAGTATTATTATGATGTGGGAAGTAGTCAGTATTATGATGTGGGAAGTAGTCAGTATTATTATGATGTGGGAAGTAGTCAGTATTATGATGATGTGGGAAGTAGTCAGTATTATTATGATGATGTGGGAAGTAGTCAGTATTATTATGATGATGTGGGAAGTAGTCAGTATTATGATGATGTGGGAAGTAGTCAGTATTATGATGATGTGGGAAGTAGTCAGTATTATTATGATGTGGGAAGTAGTCAGTATTATGATGATGTGGGAAGTAGTCAGTATTATTATGATGTGGGAAGTAGTCAGTATTATTATGATGTGGGAAGTAGTCAGTATTATGATGATGTGGGAAGTAGTCAGTATTATGATGATGTGGGAAGTAGTCAGTATTATTATGATGATGTGGGAAGTAGTCAGTATTATGATGATGTGGGAAGTAGTCAGTATTATGATGATGTGGGAAGTAGTCAGTATTATGATGATGTGGGAAGTAGTCAGTATTATTATGATGTGGGAAGTAGTCAGTATTATGATGATGTGGGAAGTAGTCAGTAGTTCTATGATGTGGGAAGTAGTCAGTATTATTATGATGTGGGAAGTAGTCAGTAGTTCTACGATGTGGGAAGTAGTCAGTATTATTATGATGTGGGAAGTAGTCAGTATTATTATGATGATGTGGGAAGTAGTCAGTATTATTATGATGATGTGGGAAGTAGTCAGTATTATGATGATGTGGGAAGTAGTCAGTATTATGATGATGTGGGAAGTAGTCAGTATTATGATGATGTGGGAAGTAGTCAGTATTATGATGATGTGGGAAGTAGTCAGTATTATTATGATGTGGGAAGTAGTCAGTATTATGATGATGTGGGAAGTAGTCAGTATTATTATGATGTGGGAAGTAGTCAGTATTATTATGATGTGGGAAGTAGTCAGTATTATTATGATGATGTGGGAAGTAGTCAGTATTATGATGATGTGGGAAGTAGTCAGTATTATGATGATGTGGGAAGTAGTCAGTATTATGATGATGTGGGAAGTAGTCAGTATTATGATGATGTGGGAAGTAGTCAGTATTATTATGATGTGGGAAGTAGTCAGTATTATGATGATGTGGGAAGTAGTCAGTATTATGATGATGTGGGAAGTAGTCAGTATTATTATGATGTGGCAAGTAGTCAGTAGTTCTACGATGTGGGAAGTAGTCAGTATTATTATGATGTGGGAAGTAGTCAGTATTATTATGATGATGTGGGAAGTAGTCAGTATTATGATGATGTGGGAAGTAGTCAGTATTATGATGATGTGGGAAGTAGTCAGTATTATTATGATGTGGGAAGTAGTCAGTATTATTATGATGTGGGAAGTAGTCAGTATTATTATGATGATGTGGGAAGTAGTCAGTATTATGATGATGTGGGAAGTAGTCAGTATTATGATGTGGGAAGTAGTCAGTATTATTATGATGTGGGAAGTAGTCAGTATTATGATGTGGGAAGTAGTCAGTATTATTATGATGATGTGGGAAGTAGTCAGTATTATTATGATGATGTGGGAAGTAGTCAGTATTATTATGATGATGTGGGAAGTAGTCAGTATTATTATGATGTGGGAAGTAGTCAGTATTATGATGATGTGGGAAGTAGTCAGTATTATTATGATGTGGGAAGTAGTCAGTATTATGATGATGTGGGAAGTAGTCAGTAGTTCTATGATGTGGGAAGTAGTCAGTATTATTATGATGTGGGAAGTAGTCAGTATTATGAAGATGTGGGAAGTAGTCAGTATTATGATGATGTGGGAAGTAGTCAGTATTATTATGATGATGTGGGAAGTAGTCAGTATTATGATGATGTGGGAAGTAGTCAGTATTATGATGATGTGGGAAGTAGTCAGTATTATGATGATGTGGGAAGTAGTCAGTATTATGATGATGTGGGAAGTAGTCAGTATTATGATGATGTGGGAAGTAGTCAGTATTATGATGATGTGGGAAGTAGTCAGTATTATGATGATGTGGGAAGTAGTCAGTATTATTATGATGTGGGAAGTAGTCAGTAGTTCTACGATGTGGGAAGTAGTCAGTATTATTATGATGTGGGAAGTAGTCAGTATTATTATGATGATGTGGGAAGTAGTCAGTATTATGATGATGTGGGAAGTAGTCAGTATTATGATGATGTGGGAAGTAGTCAGTATTATGATGATGTGGGAAGTAGTCAGTATTATGATGATGTGGGAAGTAGTCAGTATTATTATGATGTGGGAAGTAGTCAGTATTATTATGATGTGGGAAGTAGTCAGTATTATTATGATGTGGGAAGTAGTCAGTATTATTATGATGTGGGAAGTAGTCAGTATTATTATGATGTGGGAAGTAGTCAGTATTATTATGATGTGGGAAGTAGTCAGTATTATGATGATGTGGGAAGTAGTCAGTATTATGATGATGTGGGAAGTAGTCAGTATTATTATGATGTGGGAAGTAGTCAGTAGTTCTACGATGTGGGAAGTAGTCAGTATTATTATGATGTGGGAAGTAGTCAGTATTATTATGATGATGTGGGAAGTAGTCAGTATTATGATGATGTGGGAAGTAGTCAGTATTATTATGATGTGGGAAGTAGTCAGTATTATGATGATGTGGGAAGTAGTCAGTATTATTATGATGTGGGAAGTAGTCAGTATTATGATGATGTGGGAAGTAGTCAGTATTATGATGATGTGGGAAGTAGTCAGTATTATTATGATGTGGGAAGTAGTCAGTATTATGATGATGTGGGAAGTAGTCAGTATTATTATGATGTGGGAAGTAGTCAGTATTATTATGATGTGGGAAGTAGTCAGTATTATGATGATGTGGGAAGTAGTCAGTATTATTATGATGTGGGAAGTAGTCAGTATTATTATGATGATGTGGGAAGTAGTCAGTATTATGATGATGTGGGAAGTAGTCAGTATTATGATGATGTGGGAAGTAGTCAGTATTATGATGATGTGGGAAGTAGTCAGTATTATTATGATGTGGGAAGTAGTCAGTATTATGATGATGTGGGAAGTAGTCAGTATTATGATGATGTGGGAAGTAGTCAGTATTATTATGATGTGGCAAGTAGTCAGTAGTTCTACGATGTGGGAAGTAGTCAGTATTATTATGATGTGGGAAGTAGTCAGTATTATTATGATGATGTGGGAAGTAGTCAGTATTATGATGATGTGGGAAGTAGTCAGTATTATTATGATGTGGGAAGTAGTCAGTAGTTCTACGATGTGGGAAGTAGTCAGTATTATTATGATGTGGGAAGTAGTCAGTATTATTATGATGATGTGGGAAGTAGTCAGTATTATGATGATGTGGGAAGTAGTCAGTATTATGATGATGTGGGAAGTAGTCAGTATTATTATGATGTGGGAAGTAGTCAGTATTATGATGATGTGGGAAGTAGTCAGTATTATTATGATGTGGGAAGTAGTCAGTATTATGATGATGTGGGAAGTAGTCAGTATTATGATGATGTGGGAAGTAGTCAGTATTATTATGATGTGGGAAGTAGTCAGTATTATGATGATGTGGGAAGTAGTCAGTATTATTATGATGTGGGAAGTAGTCAGTATTATTATGATGTGGGAAGTAGTCAGTATTATGATGATGTGGGAAGTAGTCAGTATTATTATGATGTGGGAAGTAGTCAGTATTATTATGATGATGTGGGAAGTAGTCAGTATTATGATGATGTGGGAAGTAGTCAGTATTATGATGATGTGGGAAGTAGTCAGTATTATGATGATGTGGGAAGTAGTCAGTATTATTATGATGTGGGAAGTAGTCAGTATTATGATGATGTGGGAAGTAGTCAGTATTATGATGATGTGGGAAGTAGTCAGTATTATTATGATGTGGCAAGTAGTCAGTAGTTCTACGATGTGGGAAGTAGTCAGTATTATTATGATGTGGGAAGTAGTCAGTATTATTATGATGATGTGGGAAGTAGTCAGTATTATGATGATGTGGGAAGTAGTCAGTATTATGATGATGTGGGAAGTAGTCAGTATTATTATGATGTGGGAAGTAGTCAGTATTATTATGATGTGGGAAGTAGTCAGTATTATTATGATGATGTGGGAAGTAGTCAGTATTATGATGATGTGGGAAGTAGTCAGTATTATGATGTGGGAAGTAGTCAGTATTATTATGATGTGGGAAGTAGTCAGTATTATGATGTGGGAAGTAGTCAGTATTATTATGATGATGTGGGAAGTAGTCAGTATTATTATGATGATGTGGGAAGTAGTCAGTATTATTATGATGATGTGGGAAGTAGTCAGTATTATTATGATGTGGGAAGTAGTCAGTATTATGATGATGTGGGAAGTAGTCAGTATTATTATGATGTGGGAAGTAGTCAGTATTATGATGATGTGGGAAGTAGTCAGTAGTTCTATGATGTGGGAAGTAGTCAGTATTATTATGATGTGGGAAGTAGTCAGTATTATGAAGATGTGGGAAGTAGTCAGTATTATGATGATGTGGGAAGTAGTCAGTATTATTATGATGATGTGGGAAGTAGTCAGTATTATGATGATGTGGGAAGTAGTCAGTATTATGATGATGTGGGAAGTAGTCAGTATTATGATGATGTGGGAAGTAGTCAGTATTATGATGATGTGGGAAGTAGTCAGTATTATGATGATGTGGGAAGTAGTCAGTATTATGATGATGTGGGAAGTAGTCAGTATTATTATGATGTGGGAAGTAGTCAGTAGTTCTACGATGTGGGAAGTAGTCAGTATTATTATGATGTGGGAAGTAGTCAGTATTATTATGATGATGTGGGAAGTAGTCAGTATTATTATGATGTGGGAAGTAGTCAGTATTATGATGATGTGGGAAGTAGTCAGTATTATGATGATGTGGGAAGTAGTCAGTATTATGATGATGTGGGAAGTAGTCAGTATTATTATGATGTGGGAAGTAGTCAGTAGTTCTACGATGTGGGAAGTAGTCAGTATTATTATGATGTGGGAAGTAGTCAGTATTATTATGATGATGTGGGAAGTAGTCAGTATTATTATGATGATGTGGGAAGTAGTCAGTATTATGATGATGTGGGAAGTAGTCAGTATTATGATGATGTGGGAAGTAGTCAGTATTATTATGATGTGGGAAGTAGTCAGTATTATTATGATGTGGGAAGTAGTCAGTATTATTATGATGATGTGGGAAGTAGTCAGTATTATGATGATGTGGGAAGTAGTCAGTATTATGATGTGGGAAGTAGTCAGTATTATTATGATGTGGGAAGTAGTCAGTATTATGATGTGGGAAGTAGTCAGTATTATTATGATGATGTGGGAAGTAGTCAGTATTATTATGATGATGTGGGAAGTAGTCAGTATTATTATGATGATGTGGGAAGTAGTCAGTATTATTATGATGTGGGAAGTAGTCAGTATTATGATGATGTGGGAAGTAGTCAGTATTATTATGATGTGGGAAGTAGTCAGTATTATGATGATGTGGGAAGTAGTCAGTATTATTATGTGGGAAGTAGTCAGTATTATTATGATGTGGGAAGTAGTCAGTATTATGAAGATGTGGGAAGTAGTCAGTATTATGATGATGTGGGAAGTAGTCAGTATTATTATGATGATGTGGGAAGTAGTCAGTATTATGATGATGTGGGAAGTAGTCAGTATTATGATGATGTGGGAAGTAGTCAGTATTATGATGATGTGGGAAGTAGTCAGTATTATGATGATGTGGGAAGTAGTCAGTATTATGATGATGTGGGAAGTAGTCAGTATTATGATGATGTGGGAAGTAGTCAGTATTATGATGATGTGGGAAGTAGTCAGTATTATTATGATGTGGGAAGTAGTCAGTAGTTATACGATGTGGGAAGTAGTCAGTATTATTATGATGTGGGAAGTAGTCAGTATTATTATGATGATGTGGGAAGTAGTCAGTATTATTATGATGTGGGAAGTAGTCAGTATTATGATGATGTGGGAAGTAGTCAGTATTATGATGATGTGGGAAGTAGTCAGTATTATGATGATGTGGGAAGTAGTCAGTATTATTATGATGTGGGAAGTAGTCAGTATTATTATGATGTGGGAAGTAGTCAGTATTATTATGATGTGGGAAGTAGTCAGTATTATTATGATGTGGGAAGTAGTCAGTATTATTATGATGTGGGAAGTAGTCAGTATTATGATGATGTGGGAAGTAGTCAGTATTATGATGATGTGGGAAGTAGTCAGTATTATTATGATGTGGGAAGTAGTCAGTAGTTCTACGATGTGGGAAGTAGTCAGTATTATTATAATGTGGGAAGTAGTCAGTATTATTATGATGATGTGGGAAGTAGTCAGTATTATGATGATGTGGGAAGTAGTCAGTATTATGATGATGTGGGAAGTAGTCAGTATTATTATGATGTGGGAAGTAGTCAGTATTATGATGATGTGGGAAGTAGTCAGTATTATTATGATGTGGGAAGTAGTCAGTATTATGATGATGTGGGAAGTAGTCAGTATTATGATGATGTGGGAAGTAGTCAGTATTATTATGATGTGGGAAGTAGTCAGTATTATTATGATGTGGGAAGTAGTCAGTAGTTCTACGATGTGGGAAGTAGTCAGTATTATTATGATGTGGGAAGTAGTCAGTATTATTATGATGATGTGGGAAGTAGTCAGTATTATGATGATGTGGGAAGTAGTCAGTATTATGATGATGTGGGAAGTAGTCAGTATTATTATGGTGTGGGAAGTAGTCAGTATGATGATGATGTGGGAAGTAGTCAGTATTATTATGATGTGGGAAGTAGTCAGTATTATTATGATGTGGGAAGTAGTCAGTATTATTATGATGTGGGAAGTAGTCAGTATTATGATGATGTGGGAAGTAGTCAGTATTATGATGATGTGGGAAGTAGTCAGTATTATGATGATGTGGGAAGTAGTCAGTATTATGATGATGTGGGAAGTAGTCAGTATTATGATGTGGGGAGTAGTCAGTATTATTATGATGTGGGAAGTAGAGGCATTAAAAACACCAAAGTTATTTAAAAGGAGAAAAGTAATATTTTTATTTGATTTTGATGCACCTCATATTGACATTAGAGATTCCACTCAGACCCCTGTCAGTAGTATTATTATGTTGTATTTCACTCAGACCCCTGTCAGTAGTATTATGATGTTGTATTTCACTCAGACCCCTGTCAGTAGTATTATGATGTTGTATTTCACTCAGACCCCTGTCAGTAGTATTATGATGTTGTATTTCACTCAGACCCCTGTCAGTAGTATTATGATGTTGTATTTCACTCAGACCCCTGTCAGTAGTATTATGATGTTGTATTTCACTCAGACCCCTGTCAGTGGCAGAAAGAGGCAGAGATAAGATGGTCATGAAGGTGGATGTGGATGTTTGCGGCTTCAGTGCAACACAATGGCGGATGCAGTCAGGCAGGCACCATCCAAGCAACTTCGCTCAATCACAACCAATACAATGAAAACAAACAAAAACAACCCCCCGGGAGATAATGCATGATAATGCAGCAACGATGGTGTACTGTGATCATGCTAGACAAGGCTAATGGCTTCAAGGTGGAAACGGAAGGGGAGGTGAAATGTTAGCGTGTCCATTGGCCATGCAGATGCCATAATAGAAAAGTCATAGTTATATCCACAAATCAGCTCTCTCACTGTCATCTGTGTGTTCCTGTGACATCACCTCCTTCCCCAAACCAAGGCCAAGACCAGGGGGCCCTGGTGACTTACCATTTATGGGCACTTTTATTGGAGATACAGAAAGAGGTTAAGTACGAGAAGAGATAGAGGAGGAGAGAGGATACGAGAGAGGAGAGGAGAGGAGAGGAGAGGAGAGGAGAGGAGAGGAGAGGAGAGGAGAGGAGAGGAGAGGAGAGGAGAGGAGAGGAGAGGAGAGAGTATAAGAGAGAAGAGAAGAGAAGAGATAGAGAGTATAAGAGAGAGAAGAGGAGAGGAGAGGAGAGAGTATAAGAGAGAGGAGATGAGAGGAGAGAGTATAAGAGAGAGGAGAGAGAGAAGAGAAGAGAAGAGAAGAGAAGAGAGTATAAGAGAGAGGAGAGAAGAGAAGAGAAGAGAGGAGAGAGTATAAGAGAGAGAAGAGAAGAGGAGAGAGTATAAAAGAGAGGAGAGGAGAGAGAGGGAGGGAGAGAGAGAGGAGATAAGCAACAATACATGATAAGCACTGTTACAGTGTAGATTAGTTTTTAGAGCTACTGTTTGTTAGATCACATCATGCCTGTGCTGTTTTAAATCAGTAAGGCCTGGGCTTTGTTAATTTGATGAGTAAATTGTGGCGTGGGCATTTCAACAGTGTAATACAGTCTTAAAAGAACAAATCAAAAACAGAATTGTTTTCAAGTGGATAGAATGATTTCAAAGGGGCAGAATGGATTTTAAGGGGGACAGAATGGTTTTCAAGGTAGACAGAATGGATTTCAAGGTGTCAGAATGGATTTCAAGGGGACAGAATCAAAAAATGCAACAAACAAAATGTTTGTGGCCTCACTCCTGAAATGGAATTAGATGTGGTTATGATTGCTGACATTTTGGCTATTATGACGCAAAATAAAGCCTGCAATGAGATGAACAAGATGCACTAATCACTTACATTAAATGATAATCAACTCCCCTAATAGGTTATCTCAAACTGTCACAATGATAATCAACTCCCCTAATAGGTTATCGCAAACTGTCACAACGATAATCAACTCAATTCAATTTTCAATTAAATTCAACATTGCCAAAGCAAGTGAGGTAGATAATATACAAAAGTGAAATCAACAACTCCCTTAATATGTTATCTCAAACTGTCACAACGATAATCAACTCCCCTAATATGTTATCTCAAAATTTCTCAATGATAATCAACTCCCATAATATGTTATCTCAAACTGTCACAACGATAATCAACTCCCCTAATATGTTCTCAAACTGTCACAACGATAATCAACTCCCCTAATATGTTATCGCAAAATGTCACAACGATAATCAACTCAATTCAATTTTCAATTCAATTCAATTCAATTCAAGGGGCTTTATTGGCATGGGAAACATGTGTTAACATTGCCAAAGCAAGTGAGGTAGATAATATACAAAAGTGAAATCAACAACTCCCTTAATATGTTATCTCAAACTGTCACAACGATAATCAACTCCCCTAATATGTTCTCAAACTGTCACAATGATAATCAACTCCCCTAATATGTTATCTCAAACTGTCACAATGCTAATCAACTCCCCTAATATGTTATCTCAAAATGTCTCAATGATAATCAACTCCCCTAATATGTTATCTCAAACTGTCACAACGATAATGAACTCAATTCAATTTTCAATTCAATTAAATTCAAGGGGCTTTATTGGCATGGGAAACATGTGTTAACATTGCCAAAGCAAGTGAGGTAGATAATATACAAAAGTGAAATCAACAACTCCCTTAATATGTTATCTCAAACTGTCACAATGATAATCAACTCCCTTAATATGTTATCTCAAACTGTCACTAAAAACAGATAACCTTTTCCAGCCAGCCTGCTTCCTGGCTCGCAACCAGCTAGCGCTAATGGCTACATGCTTCATTGCATCCCAAGCTAATGTTAATTAACTGTCAACATGGTTTAAAATGACAGGTATTATGTTGATTCCATGATATGGTGGTAAATTTAGACTTTAATGGTTGCATTGTTGTACAAGCAGAAATAGTGTTTTCATGTTTTTCTTGAGATTTGTGGAAAATATATCACACTAACACAATCCCTGTTGTGCTCTATGTGTTTCCTTCTGGCCTCGTTCATTATCATGGATAGCACTATACCGCTACTGTCTCCCTATAATAATTATAAATATTATTATGATCATGTTTTTTCCAAAATATATAGTATAACGTAAAAATAGTTCAGTTCTGGAAGGTTCAGTTCTGTGTAGGCTGACACTTCAGGCTGGTCTACCTCTGTCTTCATCTCTCTCTCTGTCTCACTCTCTCTCTCTGCCTCACTCTCTCTGTCTCCCCTTCTGTCTCCGTCTGTCTCCCTCTCTCTGTCTCCCTCTCTCCGTATCTTTGTCACTCTCTGTCTCCCTCTGTCTCCCTCTGTCTCTCTCTCTGTTTACATAAGTGGTTGATCGCTCTCTCTCTCTCGCTGTTTATATAAGTGGTTGATCTCTCTGTTTATATACGTGGTTGATCTCTGTTTACATAAGTGGTTGATCTCTCTCTCTCTCTCTCTGTTTATATAAGTGGTTGATCTCTCCATGTTTAAATAAGTGGTTGATCTCTCCATGTTTAAATAAGTGGTTGATCTCTCTCTATGTTTATATAAGTGGTTGATCTCTCTCTGTTTATATAAGTGGTTGATCTCTTTCTGATTATATAACTGGTTGATCTCTCTGTTTATATAAGTGGTTGATCTCTCTCTCTGTTTAAATAAGTGGTTGATCTCTCTCTCTCTCCTCTCTGTTTATATAAGTGGTTGATCTCTTTCTGATTATATAACTGGTTGATCTCTCTCTGTTTATATAAGTGGTTGATCTCTCTCTCTATTTATTAAAGTGGTTGATCTATCTCTGTTTATATAAGTGGTTGATCTCTCTAAATCTCTCTGTTTATATAAGTGGTTGATCTCTCTTTCTGTTTATATAAGTGGTTGATCTCTCTATGTTTATATAAGTGGTTGATCTCTCTCTCTCTCTCTGTTAATATAAGTGGTTGATCTCTCTCTCTCTCCTCTCTGTTTATATAAGTGGTTGATCTCTCTCTCCTTGTTTATACAAGTGGGTGATCTCTCCATTTATGTAAGTGGTTGATCTCTCTCTGTTTATATAAGTGGTTGATCTCTCTCTGTTTATATAAGTGGTTGATCTCTCTGTTTATACAAGTGGTTGATCTCTCTCTCTCTCTGTTTATACAAGTGGTTGATCTCTCTCTATGTTTATATAAGTGGTTGATCTCTCTACGTTTATATAAGTGGTTGATCTCTCTGTTTATATAAGTGGTTGATCTCTCTGTTTATACAAGTGGTTGATCTCTCTCTCTCTGTGTTTATATAAGTGGTTGATCTCTCTCTGTGTTTATATAAGTGGTTGATCTCTATGTTTGTATAAGTGGTTGATCTCCCTATGTTTATATAAGTGGTTGATCTCTCTCTGTTTATATAAGTGGTTGATCTCTCTCTGTTTATATAAGGGGTTGATCTCTCTCTGTTTATATAAGGGGTTGATCTCTCTCTGTTTATATAAGGGGTTGATCTCTCTGTGTTTGTATAAGTGGTTGATCTCCCTATGTTTATATAAGTGATTGATCTCTCTCTCTCTCTGTTTATATAATTGGTTGATCTCTCTCTCTCCTCTCTGTTTATATAAGTGGTTGATCTCTCTCTCTCTCTATATATATAAGTATTTGATCTCTCTTTATGTTTATATTAATGGTTGATCTCTCTCTGTTTATATAAGTGGTTGATCTCTCTGTTTATATACGTGGTTGATCTCTCTATGTTTACATAAGTGGTTGATCTCTCTCTCTCTCTCTGTTTATATAAGTGGTTGATCTCTCCATGTTTAAATAAGTGGTTGATCACTCCATGTTTAAATAAGTGGTTGATCTCTCTCTATGTTTATATAAGTGGTTGATCTCTCTCTGTGTTTATATAAGTGGTTGATCTCTATGTTTATATAAGTGGTTGATCTCTATGTTTATATAAGTGGTTGATCTCTATGTTTATATAAGTGGTTGATCTCTTTCTGATTATATAAGTGGTTGATCTCTCTCTGTTTATATAAGTGGTTGACCTCTCTGTTTATATAAGTGGTTGATCTCTCTCTGTTTATATAAGTGGTTGACCTCTCTCTGTTTATATAAGTGGTTGATCTCTATATTTATATAAGTGGTTGATTTCTTTCTGATTATATAACTGGTTGATCTCTCTCTGTTTATATAAGTGGTTGATCTCTCTCTGTTTATATAAGTGGTTGATCTCTCTCTGTTTATATAAGTGGTTGATCTCTCTCTCTGTTTATATAAGTGGATGATCTCTCTCTCTGTTTAAATAAGTGGTTGATCTCTCTCTGTTTATATAACTGGTTGATCTCTCTCTCTGTTTATATAAGTGGTTGATCTCTCTATCTGTTTATATAAGTGGTTGATCTCTCTCTCTGTTTAAATAAGTGGTTGATCTCTCTCTGTTTATATAACTGGTTGATCTCTCTCTCTGTTTATATAACTGGTTGATCTCTCTCTCTGTTTATATAAGTGGTTGATCTCTCTCTGTTTATATAAGGGGTTGATCTCTCTCTGTTTATATAAGGGGTTGATCTCTCTCTGTTTATATAAGGGGTTGATCTCTCTGTGTTTGTATAAGTGGTTGATCTCCCTATGTTTATATAAGTGATTGATCTCTCTCTCTCTCTCTGTTTATATAATTGGTTGATCTCTCTCTCTCCTCTCTGTTTATATAAGTGGTTGATCTCTCTCTCTCTCTATATATATAAGTATTTGATCTCTCTTTATGTTTATATTAATGGTTGATCTCTCTCTGTTTATATAAGTGGTTGATCTCTCTATGTTTACATAAGTGGTTGATCTCTCTCTCTCTCTCTGTTTATATAAGTGGTTGATCTCTCCATGTTTAAATAAGTGGTTGATCTCTCCATGTTTAAATAAGTGGTTGATCTCTCTCTGTGTTTATATAAGTGGTTGATCTCTATGTTTATATAAGTGGTTGATCTCTATGTTTATATAAGTGGTTGATCTCTATGTTTATATAAGTGGTTGATCTCTTTCTGATTATATAAGTGGTTGATCTCTCTCTGTTTATATAAGTGGTTGACCTCTCTGTTTATATAAGTGGTTGATCTCTCTCTGTTTATATAAGTGGTTGACCTCTCTCTGTTTATATAAGTGGTTGATCTCTATGTTTATATAAGTGGTTGATTTCTTTCTGATTATATAACTGGTTGATCTCTCTCTGTTTATATAAGTGGTTGATCTCTCTCTGTTTATATAAGTGGTTGATCTCTCTCTGTTTATATAAGTGGTTGATCTCTCTCTCTGTTTATATAAGTGGATGATCTCTCTCTCTGTTTAAATAAGTGGTTGATCTCTCTCTGTTTATATAACTGGTTGATCTCTCTCTCTGTTTATATAAGTGGTTGATCTCTCTATCTGTTTATATAAGTGGTTGATCTCTCTCTCTGTTTAAATAAGTGGTTGATCTCTCTCTGTTTATATAACTGGTTGATCTCTCTCTCTGTTTATATAACTGGTTGATCTCTCTCTCTGTTTATATAACTGGTTGATCTCTCTTTCTGTTTACATAAGTGGTTGATCTCTCTCTCTCTCCTCCCTGTTTATATAAGTGGTTGATCTCTCTCTCTCTCTCTCTGTTTATATAAGTGGTTGATCTCTCTCTGTTTATATAAGTGGTTGATCTCCCCATGTTTAAATAAGTGGTTGATCTCTCTCTATGTTTATATAAGTGGTTGATCTCTCTGTTTATACAAGTGGTTGATCTCTCTCTCTCTCTGTTTATACAAGTGGTTGATCTCTCTCTCTCTCTGTTTATACAAGTGGTTGATCTCTCTCTATGTTTATATAAGTGGTTGATCTCTCTACGTTTATATAAGTGGTTGATCTCTCTGTTTATATAAGTGGTTGATCTCTCTGTTTATATAAGTGGTTGATCTCTCTCTCTGTGTTTATATAAGTGGTTGATCTCTCTCTGTGTTTATATAAGTGGTTGATCTCTATGTTTGTATAAGTGGTTGATCTCCCTATGTTTATATAAGTGGTTGATCTCTCTCTGTTTATATAAGTGGTTGATCTCTCTCTGTTTATATAAGGGGTTGATCTCTCTGTTTATATAAGGGGTTGATCTCTCTCTGTTTATATAAGGGGTTGATCTCTCTCTGTTTATATAAGGGGTTGATCTCTCTCTGTTTGTATAAGTGGTTGATCTCCCTCTGTTTGTATAAGTGGTTGATCTCCCTATGTTTATATAAGTGATTGATCTCTCTCTCTCTCTCTGTTTATATAATTGGTTGATCTCTCTCTCTCCTCTCTGTTTATATAAGTGGTTGATCTCTCTCTCTCTCTATATATATAAGTATTTGATCTCTCTTTCTGTTTATATTAGTGGTTGATCTCTCTCTGTTTATATAAGTGGTTGATCTCTCTGTTTATATACGTGGTTGATCTCTCTATGTTTACATAAGTGGTTGATCTCTCTCTCTCTCTCTCTCTCTGTTTATATAAGTGGTTGATCTCTCCATGTTTAAATAAGTGGTTGATCTCTCTCTATGTTTATATAAGTGGTTGATCTCTCTCTGTGTTTATATAAGTGGTTGATCTCTATGTTTATATAAGTGGTTGATCTCTATGTTTATATAAGTGGTTGATCTCTATGTTTATATAAGTGGTTGATCTCTTTCTGATTATATAAGTGGTTGATCTCTCTCTGTTTATATAAGTGGTTGACCTCTCTCTGTTTATATAAGTGGTTGATCTCTCTCTGTTTATATAAGTGGTTGACCTCTCTCTGTTTATATAAGTGGTTGATCTCTATGTTTATATAAGTGGTTGATTTCTTTCTGATTATATAACTGGTTGATCTCTCTCTGTTTATATAAGTGGTTGATCTCTCTCTGTTTATATAAGTGGTTGATCTCTCTCTGTTTATATAAGTGGTTGATCTCTCTCTCTGTTTATATAAGTGGATGATCTCTCTCTCTGTTTAAATAAGTGGTTGATCTCTCTCTGTTTATATAACTGGTTGATCTCTCTCTCTGTTTATATAAGTGGTTGATCTCTCTCTCTGTTTATATAACTGGTTGATCTCTCTCTCTGTTTATATAACTGGTTGATCTCTCTCTCTGTTTATATAACTGGTTGATCTCTCTTTCTGTTTACATAAGTGGTTGATCTCTCTCTCTCTCCTCCCTGTTTATATAAGTGGTTGATCTCTCTCTCTCTCTCTCTCTGTTTATATAAGTGGTTGATCTCCCTGTGTTTATATAAGTGGTTGATCTCTCTATGTTTATATAAGTGGTTGATCTCTCTATGTTTATATAAGTGGTTGATCTCTCTGTTTATACAAGTGGTTGATCTCTCTCTTTCTCTGTTTATACAAGTGGTTGATCACTCTCTGTTTATATAAGTGGTTGATCTCTATGTTTATATAAGTGGTTGATCTCTCTCTGTTTATACAAGTGGTTGATCTCTCTCTTTCTCTGTTTATACAAGTGGTTGATCTCTCTCTGTTTATATAAGTGGTTGATCTCTATGTTTATATAAGTGGTTGATCTCTATGTTTATATAAGTGGTTGATCTCTTTCTGATTATATAAGTGGTTGATCTCTCTATGTTTATATAAGTGGTTGATCTCTCTCTCTGTTTATATAAGGGGTTGATCTCTCTGTGTTTATATAAGTGGTTGATCTCTCTGTTTATATAAGTGGTTGATCTCTATGTTTATATAAGTGGTTGATCTCTTTCTGATTATATAAGTGGTTGATCTCTCTCTCTGTTTATATAAGTTGTTGATCTCTCTAAATCTCTCTGTTTATATAAGTATTTGATCTCTCTTTCTGTTTATGTAAGTGGTTGATCTCTCAATGTTTATATAATTGGTTGATCTCTCTCTCTCTCCTCTGTTTATATAAGTGGTTGATCTCTCTCTCTCTCCTCTCTATTTATATAAGTGGTTGATCTCTCTCTCTCTCCTCTCTATTTATATAAGTATTTGATCTCTCTTTCTGTTTATATAAGTGGTTGATCTCTATGTTTATATAAGTGGTTGATCTCTATGTTTATATAAGTGGTTGATCTCTTTCTGATTATATAAGTGGTTGATCTCTCTATGTTTATATAAGTGGTTGATCTCTCTCTCTGTTTATATAAGTGGTTGATCTCTCTCTGTTTATATAAGTGGTTGATCTCTCTGTTTATATAAGTGGTTGATCTCTCTCTGTTTATATAAGTGGTTGATCTCTCTGTTTATATAAGTGGTTGATCTCTCTCTGTTTATACAAGTGGTTGATCTATCTCTGTTTATATAAGTGGTTGATCTCTTTCTGATTATATAAGTGGTTGATCTCTCTATGTTTATATAAGTGGTTGATCTCTCTCTCTGTTTATATAAGTGGTTGATCTCTCTCTCTCTCTATTTAAGTATTTGATCTCTCTTTCTGTTCATATTAGTGGTTGATCTCTCTCTGTTTATATAAGTGGTTGATCTCTTTCTGTTTATACAAGTGGTTGATCTATCTCTGTTTATATAAGTGGTTGATCTCTCTCTCTGTTTATATAAGTGGTTGATCTCTCTCTGTTTATATAAGTGGTTGATCTCTCTCTGTTTATATAAGTGGTTGATCTCTCTCTGTTTATATAAGTGGATGATCTCTCTATCTGTTTAAATAACTGGTTGATCTCTCTCTCTGTTTATATAACTGGTTGATCTCTCTGTTTATATAACTGGTTGATCTCTCTTTCTGTTTATATAAGTGGTTGATCTCTCTCTCTCCTCCCTGTTTATATAAGTGGTTGATCTCTCTCTCTCTCTCTCTCTGTTTATATAAGTATTTGATCTCTCTCTCGATTTATATAAGTGGTTGATCTCTCTATGTTTATATAAGTGGTTGATCTCTCTATGTTTATACAAGTGGTTGATCTCTCTGTTTATATAAGTGGTTGATCTCTATGTTTATATAAGTGGTTGATCTCTATGTTTATATAAGTGGTTGATCTCTTTCTGATTATATAAGTGGTTGATCTCTCTCTGTTTATATAAGTGGTTGATCTCTCTCTCTCTCTCTCTCTCTCTGTTTATATAAGTGGTTGATCTCTTTCTGATTATATAAGTGGTTGATCTCTCTCTCTTTATATAGGTGGTTGATCTCTCTCTCTCTCTCTCTCTCTCTCTCTCTCTGTTTATATAAGTGGTTGATCTCTCTCTGTTTATATAAGTGGTTGATCTCTCTGTTTATATAAGTGGTTGATCTCTCTCTCTCTGTTTATATAAGTGGTTGATCTCTCTCTCTCTGTTTATATAAGTGGTTGATCTCTCTCTCTCTGTTTATATAAGTGGTTGATCTCTCTCTGTTTATATAAGTGGTTGATCTCTCTCTGTTTATATAAGTGGTTGATCTCTCTCTGTTTATATAAGTGGTTGATCTCTCTCTCTGTTTATATAAGTGGATGATCTCTCTCTCTGTTTAAATAAGTGGTTGATCTCTCTCTGTTTATATAACTGGTTGATCTCTCTCTCTGTTTATATAAGTGGTTGATCTCTCTGTTTATATAAGTGGTTGATCTCTCTCTGTTTAAATAAGTGGTTGATCTCTCTCTGTTTATATAACTGGTTGATCTCTCTGTTTATATAACTGGTTGATCTCTCTCTCTGTTTATATAACTGGTTGATCTCTCTTTCTGTTTATATAAGTGGTTGATCTCTCTCTCTCTCCTCCCTGTTTATATAAGTGGTTGATCTCTCTCTCTCTCTCTGTTTATATAAGTGGTTGATCTCCCTATGTTTATATAAGTGGTTGATCTCTCTATGTTTATATAAGTGGTTGATCTCTCTGTTTATACAAGTGGTTGATCTCTCTCTTTCTCTGTTTATACAAGTGGTTGATCTCTCTCTGTTTATATAAGTGGTTGATCTCTATGTTTATATAAGTGGTTGATCTCTCTCTGTTTATACAAGTGGTTGATCTCTCTCTTTCTCTGTTTATACAAGTGGTTGATCTCTCTCTGTTTATATAAGTGGTTGATCTCTATGTTTATATAAGTGGTTGATCTCTTTCTGATTATATAAGTGGTTGATCTCTCTATGTTTATATAAGTGGTTGATCTCTCTCTCTGTTTATATAAGGGGTTGATCTCTCTCTCTGTTTATATAAGTGGTTGATCTCTCTGTTTATATAAGTGGTTGATCTCTATGTTTATATAAGTGGTTGATCTCTTTCTGATTATATAAGTGGTTGATCTCTCTCTCTGTTTATGTAAGTGGTTGATCTCTCAATGTTTATATAAGTGATTGATCTCTCTCTCTCTCCTCTGTTTATATAAGTGGTTGATCTCTCTCTCCTCTATTTATATAAGTGGTTGATCTCTCTCTCTCTCCTCTCTATTTATATAAGTATTTGATCTCTCTTTCTGTTTATATAAGTGGTTGATCTCTATGTTTATATAAGTGGTTGATCTCTATGTTTATATAAGTGGTTGATCTCTATGTTTATATAAGTGGTTGATCTCTTTCTGATTATATAAGTGGTTGATCTCTCTATGTTTATATAAGTGGTTGATCTCTCTCTCTGTTTATATAAGTGGTTGATCTCTCTCTCTCTCTATTTAAGTATTTGATCTCTCTTTCTGTTCATATTAGTGGTTGATCTCTCTCTGTTTATATAAGTGGTTGATCTCTTTCTGTTTATACAAGTGGTTGATCTATCTCTGTTTATACAAGTGGTTGATCTATCTCTGTTTATATAAGTGGTTGATCTCTCTCTCTGTTTATATAAGTGGTTGATCTCTCTCTGTTTATATAAGTGGTTGATCTCTATGTTTATATAACTGGTTGATCTCTTTCTGATTATATAACTGGTTGATCTCTCTTTCTGATTATATAACTGGTTGATCTCTCTCTCTGTTTATATAAGTGGTTGATCTCTCTCTGTTTATATAAGTGGTTGATCTCTCTCTGTTTATATAAGTGGTTGATCTCTCTCTGTTTATATAAGTGGTTGATCTCTCTGTTTATATAAGTGGTTGATCTCTCTCTGTTTATATAAGTGGATGATCTCTCTCTCTGTTTATATAAGTGGTTGATCTCTCTATCTGTTTAAATAACTGGTTGATCTCCCTCTCTGTTTATATAACTGGTTGATCTCTCTGTTTATATAACTGGTTGATCTCTCTTTCTGTTTATATAAGTGGTTGATCTCTCTCTCTCTCCTCCCTGTTTATATAAGTGGTTGATCTCTCTCTCTCTCTCTCTCTGTTTATATAAGTATTTGATCTCTCTCTCGATTTATATAAGTGGTTGATCTCTCTATGTTTATATAAGTGGTTGATCTCTCTATGTTTATACAAGTGGTTGATCTCTCTCTGTTTATATAAGTGGTTGATCTCTATGTTTATATAAGTGGTTGATCTCTATGTTTATATAAGTGGTTGATCTCTTTCTGATTATATAAGTGGTTGATCTCTCTAAATCTCTCTGTTTATAGATCTCTCTCAATATCTGTTTATATAAGTATTTGATCTCTCTTTCTGTTTATATAAGTGGTTGATCTCTCTCTGTTTATATAAGTGGTTGATCTCTCTCTGTTTATATAAGTGGTTGATCTCTCTCTGTTTATATGTGGTTGATCTCTCTCTCTTTATATAGGTGGTTGATCTCTCTCTCTCTCTCTCTCTGTTTATATAAGTGGTTGATCTCTCTCTCTCTGTTTATATAAGTGGTTGATCTCTCTCTCTCTGTTTATATAAGTGGTTGATCTCTCTCTCTCTGTTTATATAAGTGGTTGATCTCTCTCTCTCTGTTTATATAAGTGGTTGATCTCTCTCTCTCTGTTTATATAAGTGGATGATCTCTCTCTCTCTGTTTATATAAGTGGTTGATCTCTCTCTCTCTGTTTATATAAGTGGTTGATCTCTCTCTCTCTGTTTATATAAGTGGTTGATCTCTCTCTCTCTGTTTATATAAGTGGTTGATCTCTCTCTCTCTGTTTATATAAGTGGTTGATCTCTCTCTCTCTGTTTATATAAGTGGTTGATCGCTCTCTCTCTCTGTTTATATAAGTGGTTGATCGCTCTCTCTCTCTGTTTATATAAGTGGTTGATCTCTCTCTCTCTCTCTCTGTTCATATTATTGTAGCACAGTGACTTTACTGGTAACTGTAGTAACAGTGGACATGGCGATAGGAGCTGGCTGCCACACCTGTCTGCAACTACACCTCCCATCGTCCTCACCTTCACTCCCCTCTCCTCCGGAACTACACTCCCCCTTCTCACCATCTACACTCCCCCCTCCACTCCAACTACACCTCCCCCCTCCTCCCCAACTACACTCCCCCCTCCTCCCCACCTACACTCCTCTCTCCTCCTGAACTACACCCCCCCTTCTCACCATCTACACCCCCCTCCTCCCCAACTACACTCCCCCCTCCTTCCAAACTACACTCCCCCTCCTTCCAAACTACACTCCCCCTCCTTCCAAACTACACTCCCCCTCCTTCCAAACTACACTCCCCCACATCCAGTCCACATGTCTGACCATTCATATGAGAGGTCAAACGTGTTACATAGGTGACATCACAACGCACAGCATGGGTCATCACAACGCAGTGAGGATGGAATGGAGAGAAGCCAGCCTCAGCCCAGGGATAACCAGGGAGGAGGAGGACGAGGAGGAAGCAGCAGGCAGGTATGGAGGTGAGGAAGCCATCATCAGTAACAGAGCTGTTCCCTCCCGATACTTTCCTGCATGTATATAGCAATAGGTTTTCTTTGTCAAAGTCTTCACGACAAAGCAAGTTAAACGGTGAATCCTATAATACACTCTCAGAAGAAATGGATATAGTGGTAAAAGAAGACGTGTCTCACCTAAGATAGCGGTTGGCACAAAGGGATCTGTTCATAACCCACAAACAAGTGCGGAAGTTGGAGGAAGAGGAGAGAAAATAGCAGTAAATAAAAGCGTGTAAGAAAAGAGTAGAGCTAAACACCAGAGCAAAGTGAATGTGATTGTAGATAGAGGAGGAAGAGGAGAAAGAGGAGGAAGAGCAGGAGGAAGAAGAGGAGGAGGAGGAGGAAGAAGAGGAGGAGGAGAAAGAGGAGGAAGAGGAAGAAGAAGAGGAGGAGGAAGAAGAGGAGAAAGAAGAGGAGGAGGGGGAAGAGGAAGATGAGAGGAAGAGGAGGAGGAAGAAAAGGGAGAAGAGGAAGAAGAGGAGGAGGAGGGGGAAGAAGAGGAGGAGGAAGGGGAGGAAGAGGAAGAAGAGGAAGAGGGGGAAGAGGAAGAAGAGGAAGAAGAGGAAGAAGAGGAAGAAGAGGAAGAAGAGGAAGAAGAGGAAGAAGAGGAAGAAGAGGAAGAAGAAGAAGAAGAAGAAGAAGAGGAGGAGGAAGAGGAGGAGGAAGAAAAGGGAGAAGAGGAAGAAGAGGAGGAGGAGGGGGAAGAAGAGGAGGAGGAAGAAGAGGAGGAGGAGGAAGAGGAGGAGGAGGAGGAAAAAGAAGAAGAAGAGGATGAGGAAGAAGTGGAGGAAGAGGACGAGATAGAAGATGAGGAGAGGAAGAGGAGGAGGAAGAAGAGGAGGAAGAGGAGGACGAGGAAGAAGAGGAAGAAGAGGAGGAGGAAGAGAAAGACAAAACAATACAGTCTTATAGCAGGAGACAGAAGAACTGCTAAACGCAGAGAGATAGAAGACCAAACACACGTTGAACAGTAGGCTAGAAATATAGTATATTCACACATAGATGATGTTTGTTATAATTAATGCATAGACTTCCGATTCATTTCAATCAATCAAAAACACGTTATTGATGCAACAAACACACATGGGACTAAAGCTAAACTTAAGTTAGCTATCATTTCACCAACCACTGACTTGTACTCTCCACTATCTACAGTGATCATAGTGTGGCAGAATGGTGCAGACCAGAGGTGGAGTAAAGGTGTGTTTACCTGGGTAGTAGGACTTGAGAAGCGTTGTACTGAGAGTATTAGACTTATTCAGGGTGAAGGAGGAAGGGGACGACGCAGCTGGAGACAGAAAGCAAACTATCAATATACAGTTTGAACAGAATCATAGGACCAGAACATGACTAATGAGAATCATATGACCAGAATATACCATAGGACCAGAACATATCATAGGACCAGAATATATCATAGGACCAGAATATATCATAGGACCAGAACATACCATAGGACCAGAACATGACTAATGAGAATCATAGGACCAGAACATATCGTAGGACCAGAACATGACTAATGAGAATCATAGGACCAGAACATATCATAGGACCAGAACATGACTAATGAGAATCATAGGACCAGAATATATCATAGGACCAGAACATGACTAATGAGAATCATAGGACCAGAATATATCATAGGACCAGAACATATCATAGGACCAGAACATGACTAATGAGAATCATAGGACCAGAACATATCATAGGGCCAGAACACATCATAGGACCAGACCAGAACATACCATAGGACCAGAACATATCATAGGACCAGAACATATCATAGGACCAGAACATACCATAGAACCAGAATATATCATAGGACCAGAACATGACTAATGAGAATAATAGGACCAGAACATACCATAGGACCAGAACATACCATAGGACCAGAACATACCATAGGACCAGAACATACCATATCATAGGACCAGAATATATCATAGGACCAGAACATACCATAGGACAAGAATATATCATAGGACCAGAACATATCATAGGACCAGAACATGACTAATGAGAATCATAGGACCAGAACATGTCATAGGACCAGAACATGACTAATGAGAATCATAGGACCAGAACATATCATAGGACCAGAACATGACTAATGAGAATCATAGGACCAGAATATATCATAGGACCAGATCATGACTAATGAGAATCATAGGACCAGAATATATCATAGGACCAGAACATACCATAGGACCAGAACATACCATAGGACCAGAACATACCATAGGACCAGAACATACCATAGGACCAGAACATACCATAGGACCAGAACATACCATAGGACCAGAACATGACTAATGAGAATCATAGGACCAGAACATATCATAGGACCAGAACATATCATAGGACCATAACATATCATAGGACCAGAACATATCATAGGACCAGAACATATCATATCATAGGACCAGAACATATCATAGGACCAGAACATACCATAGGACCAGCACATACCATAGGACCAGAATATATCATAGGACCAGAACATGACTAATGAGAATCATAGGACCAGAACATATCATAGGACCAGAACATACCATAGGACCAGAACATACCATAGGACAAGAACAGATCATATCATAGGACCAGAATATATCATAGGACCAGAACATATCATAGGACCAGAACATGACTAATGAGAATCATAGGACCAGAATATACCATAGGACCAGAACATACCATAGGACCAGAACATACCATAGGACCAGAATATATCATAGGACCAGAACATATCATAGGACCAGAACATGACTAATGAGAATCATAGGACCAGAACATAACCATAGGACCAGAACATATCATAGGACCAGAACATACCATAGGACCAGAACATACCATAGGACCAGAACAGATCGTAGGACCAGAACATATCATAGGACCAGAACATATCATAGGACCAGAACATATCATAGGACCAGAACATGACTAATGAGAGTCATAGGACCAGAACATAACCATAGGACCAGAACATATCATAGGACCAGAACATACCATAGGACCAGAACATATCATAGGACCAGAATATATCATAGGACCAGAACAGATCATAGGACCAGAACATACCATAGGACCAGAACATATCATAGGACCAGAACATGACTAATGAGAATCATAGGACCAGAACATATTATAGGACCAGAACATATCATAGGACCAGAATATATCATAGGACCAGAACATATCATAGGACCAGAACATGACTAATGAGAATCATAGGACCAGAACATATCATAGGACCAGAACAGAACATATCATAGGACCAGAACATACCATAGGACCAGAACACATCATAGGACCAGAACAGAACATACCATAGGACCAGAACACATCATAGGACCAGAACACATCATAGGACCAGAACACATCATAGGACCAGAACAGAACATACCATAGGACCAGAACACATCATAGGACCAGAACAGAACATACCATAGGACCAGAACACATCATAGGACCAGAACACATCATAGGACCAGAACACATCATAGGACCAGAACATACCATAGGACCAGAACACATCATAGGACCAGAACACATCATAGGACCAGAACACATCATAGGACCAGAACACATCATAGGACCAGAACAGAACATACCATAGGACCAGAACATATCATAGGACCAGAACACATCATAGGACGAGAACAGATCATAGGACCAGAACATATCATAGGACCAGAACACATCATAGGACCAGAACACATCATAGGACCAGAACACATCATAGGACCAGAACACATCATAGGATCAGAACAGAAATAACACAAATCATCAGATAAGCAGATTCAAAACACAGTACATAATAATGTATAGTGAGTGACATGTAATATATTTTGTTTGTCAGTGCTGAATACTAGGAAGGGGAAGTCAAAGAGCCACACAACAATACGGTTAGAGTTTTGGACATGACTCTTGATCATGTCATCTGGGACCAACACCATCTAGGACCAACACCATCTAGGACCAACACCATCTAGGACCAACACCATATAGGACCAACACCATCTAGGATCAACACCATGTCATCTAGAACAAACACCATCTAGGACCAACACCATCTAGGACCAACACCATCTAGGACCAACACCATCTAGGACCAACCCCATCTAGGACCAACACCATCTAGGACCAACACCATATAGGACCAACACCATGTCATCTAGGACCAACACCATCTAGGACCAACACCATCTAGGACCAACACCATCTAGGACCAACACCATGTCATCTAGGACCAACACCATCTAGGACCAACCCCATCTAGGACCATCACCATGTCATCTAGGACCAACACCATCTAGGACCAACACCATCTAGGACCAACACCATATAGGACCAACACCATGTCATCTAGGACCAAAACCATATAGGACCAACACCATGTCATCTGGGACCAACACCATCTAGGACCAACACCATCTAGGACCAACACCATCTAGGACCAACACCATCTAGGACCAACACCATCTAGGACCAACACCATGTCATCTAGGACCAACACCATCTAGGACCAACCCCATCTAGGACCATCACCATCTAGGACCAACACCATGTCATCAAGGACCAACACCATCTATGACCAACACCATGTCATCAAGGACCAACACCATCTAGGACCAACACCATCTAGGACCAACACCATGTCATCTAGGACCAACACCATCTAGGACCAAAACCATCTAGGACCATCACCATGTCATCTAGGACCAACACCATCTAGGACCAACACCATCTAGGACCAACACCATCTAGGACCAACACCATCTAGGACCAGCAGCATCTATGACCAACACCATGTCATCTAGGACCAACACCATCTAGGACCAACACCATGTCATCTAGGACCAAAACCATCTAGGACCAACACCATCTAGGACCATCACCATGTCATCTAGGACCAACACCATCTAGGACCAACACCATCTAGGACCAACAACATCTAGGACCAACACCATCTCATCTAGGACCAACACCATCTAGGACCAACACCATCTAGGACCAACACCATGTCATCTAGTACCAACACTATGTCGTATACAGTGTTTGCTCAACTAAAGGTTTTGAGATTATGCTGTGGGGTTTAGAGGTCATTTGTGGTTTAGTACGGAACCCTGCATCACAGCGTCAATGCTACAGACCACCACAAGGGGGAGTTAGAGCACTGATTATGCTGGAAAATATAAAAATTAATGGAAGAGGCAAGTGGCAGGGGGAAAAGACAACATTGAGAGGTCAAGAAAGCGCTGGGGACTGGTCTTGATTATTCAATGATATTTTTATTTTCACTGAATCTCTGTTTAGGTATTGGTTAGACTGTACTTAGGGTGTGGAAATGTTTGGATAATTTTGCTCTTACTGTAGTACTCTAGCAGACTCTCGACCCGTCACGTTGTACAGCACCATTGTGGACTATTAGCAGGTCCTTAGATACTTTGCGCAAGGCAACTGATGAGCATGAAAAACTTTGCGGCTGGAGTGGCGCAGTGGTCTAAGATACTGCATCGCAGTGCAAACTGCATTGCTACAGATGCTGGTTCGATACCCGTGCCGGCCGCGACCGAGAGACCCATGAGGCGACGGTGGGCTTCTGGTTTCTCTCCCTCTAAAAACAGAAATAATTCATTCTAAATAACAAATTTGCTTTATTTACAAATTAGTAACATTGAACATCTCATGTTCAAGAACGGCCTTTTTCCTAGCTCAAGGTTATTGAAAAATTAAATAATCTCCAAAATGTGGTTATTTTTTAAGTCAAAGAAAGTTGGATGCAATTTCAGTTTAATCCCCAGAAAAGACAGAACCAATAATACAACAAATAGTGGTTAAACTCAAATATACTAATTGATAAAAAAAAATAAACTTCATCATTTGGAACCTTTAACAACTAGAAGAAGGAAAACTTATTATCATTAACTCTGTTTTCACAAGCGTAGCAGGCTGTGATTTCTGCAAACAATGTTTCTAGGACGGGTTAATAGCAGGACAATAGACTTTTTCCTTTTATTCAGATTACAACCACTGACTTTCGGTTATTTGAAAACGAAATCTCTAAAATGTTATTTTTTTTTAAACAAGGACTTGAAAATGAGATCCATGAACTCTGCAAAACAACATTTTCAGGCCGAGGATGAGAATGGTAAATGACTGTAGTTAATACAGTAATACAAAATAAGACATCCATCCACCCAACGAGCCGGAGCTGAGAGGATCACCAAAACTAAAGGTATTTTGGTTTCAGTGCATTTTCTTTAAGACAAACACCATGTCACACACCAGAGGACTGAGTGAAAAGGATGACTAACTTCTCTAACACTAGCATAAACAGCTCCATATGACATCAATAGACGGTTAAACAAGGTAAAGGGCCTCAGGATTTTGGAACCGGGACATGGGGTGAGGAATTGAACTTCTTAGAGGTATGTCAATTTCAAAACAGTCACATTTTAACAGACAGTCAGTTGAGGTCAAAGCTTAGTTGTCTGTTCAGGGGCGTCATTTCCT
>NC_143049.1:40515000-40517500 GCF_057628025.1 Oncorhynchus mykiss | reverse complement strand
ATCATGGTATGGGTATGCTGGACATCGGCAAAGACTGGGGAGTTTTTCAGGATGAAAAGAAACGGGATGGAACTAAGCACAAGCAAAATCCTAGAGGAAAACCTGCTTCAGTCTGCTTTCCACCAGACACTGAGAGAACAATTCACCTTTCATCAGGACAATAACTTACAACACAAAGCCAAATCTACAGTGGAGTTGCTCACTGAAGAAGACAGTAAATGTGCCTGAGTGGCCAAGTTACAGTTTTGACTTAAATCTGCTTAAAAATATATGGCAAGACATAGATTTTAGACACAAAATGGCTGTCTAGCAATGATCCCCAACACTTTGGTAAAGCTTGAAGAATTGTGAAAAGAATAATCGGCATATGTTGTACAATCCAGGTGTACGAAGCTCTTGTATGACACTTACCCAAGAAGACTCATACCTGTAATCAATGCCAATGGTGTTTCTAACATGTTTCGACTCATAGTATCAATGTCTGTTAGTGGTTTATTTTTCATTAAACGTATTATAGCCCCCAGTATATATACTGGAACCTCAGGTGAGTCACTTAGCAGATAAAGCACTGTGTCCTGGGCTGGAACCTCAGGTGAGTCACTCAGCAGATAAAGCACTGTGTCCTGGGCTGGAACCTCAGGTGAGTCACTCAGCAGATAAAGCACTGTGTCCTGGGCTGGAACCTCAGGTGAGTCACTCAGCAGATAAAGCACTGTGTCCTGGGCTGGAACCTCAGGTGAGTCACTCAGCAGATAAAGCACTGTGTCCTGGGCTGGAACCTCAGGTGAGTCACTCAGCAGATAAAGCACTGTGTCCTGGGCTGGAACCTCAGGTGAGTCACTCAGCAGATAAAGCACTGTGTCCTGGGCTGGAACCTCAGGTGAGTCACTCAGCAGATAAAGCACTGTGTCCTGGGCTGGAACCTCAGGTGAGTCACTCAGCAGATAAAGCACTGTGTCCTGGGCTGGAACCTCAGGTGAGTCACTCAGCAGATAAAGCACTGTGTCCTGGGCTGGAACCTCAGGTGAGTCACTCAGCAGATAAAGCACTGTGTCCTGGGCTGGAACCTCAGGTGAGTCACTTAGCAGATAAAGCACTGTACTTAGCTACAGTACATGCAGTACCATGAAAATAAATAAAAAAGTCAATAGAAACTATTGAGTTAACTAACAATTATGGACATAGGTTTGGTTAGGTTAGGTTCAATTCAGTTTCCAATTCATTCACGTCCAGGAAATTAATTGAAGTGGGCGATTTTTTAAAATGAATTGCCTGAATTGAAAATGCATTAAAAAAAAATAAAAAAAATAAAAAAAATAGGATGATTTTGAAATAGACTGAATTGATAACTGAAACTTCAAGGTTGGATGACACAGCCAAATAAAAGTAGAAAATATGGTTGGAACCTACAATAACACCGCCCTTATCAGCCAACATGTCTGTTACAACATGTCTGTGACACAGTGGCAGCTGAATGGAGTCCTTGGTCCCAGACCTTTGTCAAGTACTTCATCTCCCAACGTTCAGCAGACAAAGAGCTTTGGAAATAAACACTTTTCAAGGTTGTTTTGATTTGTGTGCCCGTAAATAATTGGATGTTACGAGACGCAATGAGGCAGCTGCGGTTTTACACACACACACACACACACACACACACACACACCACAGGAGGCTGGTAGCACCTTAATCGGGGAGGGCCCGGGCTCGTGGAAACGGATGGAGTGGAATGAGTGGAGATGCATCAAATGCATGGTTTCCATGTGTTTGATACCATTCCATTTACTCCCGTTCCAGACTTTACTATGAGCCGTCCTCCCCCTCAGCAGCCTGCTGTCACGCACACACACACACACACATACACTGAGCTGAACAATAGCTTCATGTTAGAGATTGCCATTCAATGGAGTCCTCATAACCTAGTTGAGTCCTCACAAACTAGTGGTCCTCACAAACTAGTGGTCCTCACAAACTAGTGGAGTCCTCACAAACTAGTGGAGTCTTCATAAACTAGTGGAGTCCTCATAACCTAGTGGAGTCCTCATAACCTAGTGGAGTCCTGATAAACTAGTGGTCCTCACAAACTAGTGGAGTCCTCATAACCTAGTGGAGTCCTCATAACCTAGTGGAGTCCTCATAACCTAGTGGAGTCCTCATAAACTAGTGGAGTCCTCATAACCTAGTGGAGTCCTCATAACCTAGTGGAGTCCTCATAACCTAGTAGAGTCCTCACAAACTAGTAGAGTCCTCACAAACTAGTAGAGTCCTCAGAAACTAGTAGAGTCCTCAGAAACTAGTAGAGTCCTCAGAAACCTGTAAAGTCCTCACAAACTAGTAGAGTCCTCACAAACTAGTAGAGTCCTCACAAACTAGTAGAGTCCGCAGAAACTAGTAGAGTCCTCACAAACTAGTGGAGTCCTCACAAACTAGTGGAGTCCTCACAAACTAGTAGAGTCCTCAATAACTAGTAGAGTCCTCAGAAACTAGTAGAGTCCTCAGAAAC
>NC_143049.1:40490000-40510000 GCF_057628025.1 Oncorhynchus mykiss | reverse complement strand
GGTTCCATTGAGAGCAGGGTGATAGCTGGGTGAGAGGGATCAAATAAAATCAAATCAAAACTATAGGGAGGGACTTAAAAACTGCCTCTTGTTCTTAATGTAATCACAACACTAACCGTACACGCACACACACACAACCTCACGTCTCAGAACGGAACAGAAAACTTAAAGCATGTCTTCAGATCCTCAAGGCTTTATAGTGTCAAACATATAACTCATTAATTCTCGATAGCGGGTAATGTACTGGCTGTGTCAGGGGTTAATATCAGGGGTTAATGTACTGGCTGTGTTATTTATATCAGGGGTTAATGTACTGGCTGTGTTATTCATATCAGGGGTTAATGTACTGGCTGTCTTATTCATATCAGGGGTTAATGTACTGGCTGTCTTATTCATATCAGGGGTTAATGTACTGGCTGTGTTAATCATTTCAGGGGTTAATATACTGGCTGTGTTATTTATATCAGGGGTTAATATACTGGCTGTGCTATTCATATCAGGGGGTTAATGTACTGGCTGTCTTATTCATATCAGGGGTTAATGTACTGGCTGTGTTATTCATATCAGGGGTTAATGTACTGGCTGTGTTATTTATATCAGGGGTTAATGTACTGGCTGTCGTATTTATATCAGGGGTTAATGTACTGGCTGTCATATTTATATCAGGGGTTACTGTACTGGCTGTGTTATTCATATCAGGGGTTACTGTACTGGCTGTGTTATTCATATCAGGGGTTAATATACTGGCTGTGTTATTCATATCAGGGGTTACTGTACTGGCTGTCTTATTTATATCAGGGGTTAATGTACTGGCTGTGTTATTCATATCAGGGGTTGATGTACTGGCTGTGTTATTCATATCAGGGGTTAATGTACTGGCTGTCTTATTCATATCAGGGGGTTAATGTACTGGCTGTCTTATTCATATCAGGGGTTAATGTACTGGCTGTCTTATTCATATCAGGGGTTAATGTACTGGCTGTGTTATTCATATCAGGGGTTAATGTACTGGCTGTGTTATTCATATCAGGGGTTAATATACTGGCTGTGTTATTCATATCAGGGGTTAATGTACTGGCTGTCTTATTTATATCAGGGGTTCATGTACTGGCTGTGTTATTCATATCAGGGGTTGATGCACTGGCTGTGTTATTCATATCAGGGGTTAATATACTGGCTGTCTTATTCATATCAGGGGGTTAATGTACTGGCTGTCTTATTCATATCAGGGGTTAATGTACTGGCTGTCTTATTCATATCAGGGGTTAATGTACTGGCTGTGTTATTCATATCAGGGGTTAATGTACTGGCTGTCTTATTCATATCTGGGGTTAATGTACTGGCTGTGTTATTCATATCAGGGGTTAATGTACTGGCTGTCTTATTCACATCAGGGGTTAATGTACTGGTTGTCTTATTCATATCAGGGGTTAATGTACTGGCTGTGTTATTCATATAAAGGGTTAATTTACTGGCTGTGTTATTCATACCAGGGGTTAATGTACTGGCTGTCTTATTCATATCAGGGGTTAATATACTGGCTGTCTTATTCATATCAGGGGGTTAATGTACTGGCTGTCTTATTCATATCAGGGGTTAATGTACTGGCTGTCTTATTCATATCACGGGTTAATGTACTGGCTGTCTTATTTATATCAGGGGTTAATGTACTGGCTGTCGTATTTATATCAGGGGTTAATGTACTGGCTGTGTTATTCATATCAGGGGTTAATGTACTGGCTGTGTTATTCATATCAGGGGTTAATGTACTGGCTGTGTAATTCATATCAGGGGTTAATGTACTGGCTGTGTTATTCATATCAGGGGTTAATGTACTGGCTGTGTTATTCATACCAGGGTTTAATGTACTGGCTGTCTTATTCATATCAGGGGTTAATGCACTGGTTGTGTTATTCATATCAAGGGTTAATGTACTGGCTGTGTTAATCATTTCAGGGGTTAATGTACTGGCTGTGTTAATCATTTCAGGGGTTAATGTACTGGCTGTGTTATTTATATCAGGGGTTAATATACTGGCTGTGCTATTCATATCAGAGATTAATGTACTGGCTGTGTTATTCATATCAGGGGTTAATGTACCGGCTGTCTTATTCATATCAGGGATTAATGTACCGGCTGTGTTATTTATATCAGGGGTTAATGTACTGGCTGTGTTATTCATATCAGGGGTTAATGTACTGGCTGTCTTATTCATATCAGGGGTTAATGTACTGGCTGTCTTATTCATATCAGGGGTTAATGTACTGGCTGTGTTATTCATATCAGGGGTTAATGTACTGGCTGTGTTATTCATATCAGGGGTCAATGTACTGGCTGTGTTATTCATATCAGGGGTTAATGTACTGGCTGTGTTATTCATATCAGGGGTTAATGTCGGCCTACTACATATCCGTCTCTGTGTACTTATAAGCACATGTAATACATTAAAGTAATCCTCCTCAATGTAATCCCTTATACCTGCATCCTTAAAACACACAATACTGACAATGAGGACGAGGGAAAGGTAGAGAGAGAGAGAGACGATGGAGACATCGAGAGGATGGAGAGAGAGAGAGAGGATGGAGAGAGAGAGAGAGACGATCGAGACATAGAAAGGATGGAGAGAGAGAGAGGTGATGGAGACATAGAGAGGATGGAGAGAGAGAGAGGATGGAGAGGGAGAGAGAGACGATGGAGAGGGAGAGAGAGACGATGGAGACAGAGAGGATGGAGAGAGAGAGAGAGAGAGAGAGGATGGAGAGGAAGAGAAAGGATGGAGAGGGAGAGAAAGGGGATAAAGAGGGAGAGAGAGAGAGAGAGAGAGGGGATGGATACATAGAGAGGGGGAGGGAGAGAGAGAGAGAAAATGGAGAGGGAGGGAAAGGGGATGGAGAGGGAGAGAGGGAGAGGTGATGAAGAGGGAGAGAGAGAGGGGTGATGGAGAGGGAGAGAGGTGAGAGATGATGATGGAGAGAGAGAGATAGAGGTGATGGAGAGGGAGAGAGAGAGGTGATGGAGAGGGAGAGAGAGAGAGGTGATGGAGAGAGAGAGAGAGGGGTGATGGAGAGGGAGAGAGAGAGAGGTGATGGAGAGGTGATGGAGAGGGAGAGTTTGAGAGGTGATGGAGAGGGAGAGAGGGGATGGAGAGGGAGAGATGGAGAGGGGATGGAGAGGGAGAGATGGAGAGGTGATGGAGAGGGAGAGCGGGGATGGAGAGGGAGAGATAGAGAGGTGATGGAGAGGGAGAGATAGAGAGGTGATGGAGAGGGAGAGATAGAGAGGTGATGGAGAAGGAGAGAGGGGATCGAGAGGGAGAGAGAACTTGGTTCTCCTCATGCATTTCACATGCGAGCGTCTCTGACCCTAGTTTGTTGTGTAAAACGACTAGCATTAAGCATGATGAAAATGAGCGGCAAGAGGCTGTTGTCTCCCACCTTCCTCTCTCCCCTTCTCTCTCTCCCTCCCTCCATCCGTCTCTCCGTCCTGTCCTTATCACTACAGCAGGCAGCACTATAACAGAGCCTGTTAGACTATGGACCGAGTATTCCCTATATAGTGGAGTACGTTTGACCAGGGCACATGGGTAATTAGGATGCCATTATGAACACACCCCTCTATCTGTTTGCAGCCGTCGTGCAGCAGTTTGAAAGCAGTCACATGACTACGATGATAATGATTTGGAAATATACGGAGTCCTACCCTCTTCTCTATGGTAAGAGGGTCCTGCGTTTGGTCATGTGGAAAGTATCAGAGTGGATTCATCTAGGGTCTATCGTATGCCGTTTAGCAGCCACATTTATCCTAAAGCAATTTACAATCATACTTTTAAAACACATTTTACATATGGGTTGCCCCAGTGGAAATCATAAACAAACGCCATGCTCTACCTACTGAGGCAGAGGACCCATGCTCTACCAATTGAGACAGAGGACCCATGCTCTACCTACTGAACCACAGGACCCATGCTCTACCTACTGAACCACAGGACCTATGCTCTACCGATTGAGACAGAGGACCCATGCTCAACCTACTGAGACAGAGGACCCATGCTCTACCGACTGAGACAGAGGACCCATGCTCTACCGACTGAACCACAGGACCCATGCTCTACAGACTGAACCACAGGACCCATGCTCTACCGACTGAACCACAGGACCCATCCTCTACCGACTGAGACAGAGGACCCATGCTCTACCGACTGAACCACAGGACCCATGCTCTACCTACTGAACCACAGGACCTATGCTCTACCGATTGAGACAGAGGACCCATGCTCAACCTACTGAGACAGAGGACCCATGCTCTACCGACTGAGACAGAGGACCCATGCTCTACCGACTGAACCACAGGACCCATGCTCTACAGACTGAACCACAGGACCCATGCTCTACCGACTGAGACAGAGGACCCATGCTCTACCGACTGAGACAGAGGACCCATGCTTTACCGATTGAGACAGAGGACCCATGCTCTACCGACTGAGACAGAGGACCCATGCTCTACCGACTGAGACAGAGGACCCATGCTCTACCGACTGAGACTGAGGACCCATGCTCTACCGACTAAGACAGAGGACCCATGCTCTACCGACTGAACCACAGGACCCATGCTCTACCGACTGAACCACAGGACCCATGCTCTACCGACTGAACCACAGGACCCATGCTCTACCGACTGAACCACAGGACCCATGCTCTACCGACTGAGACAGAGGACCCATGCTCTACCGATTGAGACAGAGGACCCATGCTCTACCGACTGAGACAGAGGACCCATGCTCTACCTACTGAGACAGAGGACCCATGCTCTACCTACTGAGACAGAGGACTCATGCTCTACCGACTGAGACAGAGGACCCATGCTCTACCGATTGAGACAGAGGACCCATGCTCTACCGACTGAGACAGAGGACCCATGCTCTACCGATTGAGACAGAGGAGCCATGCTCTACCGACTGAGACAGAGGACCCATGCTCTACCGATTGAGACAGAGGACCCATGCTCTACCGATTGAGACAGAGGACCCATGCTCTACCGACTGAGACAGAGGACCCATGCTCTACCGACTGAGACAGAGGACCCATGCTCTACCGACTGAGACAGAGGACCCATGCTCTACCGACTGAGACAGAGGACCCATGCTCTACCGACTGAGACAGAGGACCCATGCTCTACCGACTGAGACAGAGGGCCCATGCTCTACCGACTGAGACAGAGGACCCATGCTCTACCGACTGAGACAGAGGACCCATGCTCTACCGACTGAGACAGAGGACCCATGCTCTACCGACTGAGACAGAGGACCCATGCTCTACCGACTGAGACAGAGGACCCATGTTCTACCGACTGAACCACAGGGCCCATGCTCTACCGACTGAGACAGAGGACCCATGCTCTACCGACTGAACCACAGGTCCCATGCTCTACCTACTGAACCACAGGACCCATGCTCTACCGATTGAGACAGAGGACCCATGCTCTACCGACTGAACCACAGGACCCATGCTCTACCGACTGAGACAGAGGACCCATGCTCTACCGATTGAGACAGAGGACCCATGCTCTACCGACTGAACCACAGGTCCCATGCTCTACCTACTGAACCACAGGACCCATGCTCTACCGACTGAGACAGAGGACCCATGCTCTACCGACTGAACCACAGGGCCCATGCTCTACCGACTGAGACAGAGGACCCATGCTCTACCGACTGAACCACAGGTCCCATGCTCTACCTACTGAACCACAGGACCCATGCTCTACCGATTGAGACAGAGGACCCATGCTCTACCGACTGAACCACAGGACCCATGCTCTACCGACTGAGACAGAGGACCCATGCTCTACCGACTGAACCACAGGACCCATGCTCTACCGACTGAGACAGAGGACCCATGCTCTACCTACTGAACCACAGGACCCATCCTCTACCTACTGAACCACAGGACCCATGCTCTACCGATTGAGACAGAGGACCCATGCTCTACCTACTGAGACAGAGGACCCATGCTCTACCGACTGAGACAGAGGACCCATGCTCTACCTACTGAGACAGAGGACCCATGCTCTACCGATTGAGACAGAGGACCCATGCTCCACCGACTGAGACAGAGGACCCATGCTCTACCTACTGAACCACAGGACCCATCCTCTACCTACTGAACCACAGGACCCATGCTCTACCGATTGAGACAGAGGACCCATGCTCTACTGACTGAGACAGAGGACCCATGCTCTACCGATTGAGACAGAGGACCCATGCTCTACCTACTGAACCACAAGACCCATGCTCTACTGACTGAACCACAGGACCCATGCTCGACCGATTGAGACAGAGGACCCATGCTCTACCGACTGAACCACAGGACCCATGCTCTACCTACTGAACCACAGGACCCATGCTCTACCGACTGAACCACAGGACCCATGCTCTACCTACTGAACCACAGGTCCCATGCTCTACCTACTGAACCACAGGATCCATGCTCTACCGATTGAGACAGAGGACCCATGCTCTACCGACTGAACCACAGGACCCATGCTCTACCGACTGAGACAGAGGACCCATGCTCTACCGACTGAACCACAGGACCCATGCTCTACCGACTAAGACAGAGGACCCATGCTCTACCTACTGAACCACAGGACCCATCCTCTACCTACTGAACCACCGGACCAATGCTCTACCGATTGAGACAGAGGACCCATGCTCTACCGACTGAACCACAGGACCCATGCTCTACTGACTGAACCACAGGACCCATCCTCTACCTACTGAACCACCGGACCAATGCTCTACCGATTGAGACAGAGAACCCATGCTCTACCGACTGAACCACAGGACCCATGCTCTACCGACTGAGACAGAGGACCCATGCTCTACCGACTGAACCACAGGTCCCATGCTCTACCTACTGAACCACAGGACCCATGCTCTACCGATTGAGACAGAGGACCCATGCTCTACCGACTGAACCACAGGACCCATGCTCTACCGACTGAGACAGAGGACCCATGCTCTACCTACTGAACCACAGGACCCATCCTCTACCTACTGAACCACAGGACCCATGCTCTACCGATTGAGACAGAGGACCCATGCTCTACCTACTGAGACAGAGGACCCATGCTCTACCGACTGAGACAGAGGACCCATGCTCTACCTACTGAGACAGAGGACCCATGCTCTACCGATTGAGACAGAGAACCCATGCTCTACCTACTGAGACAGAGGACCCATGCTCTACCGACTGAGAAAGAGGACCCATGCTCTACCGACTGAACCACAGGACCCATGCTCTACCGACTGAACCACAGGACCCATGCTCTACCGATTGAGACAGAGGACCCATGCTCTACCGACTGAGACAGAGGACCCATGCTCTACCGATTGAGACAGAGGACCCATGCTCTACTGACTGAGACAGAGGACCCATGCTCTACCGATTGAGACAGAGGACCCATGCTCTACCTACTGAACCACAGGACCCATGCTCTACTGACTGAACCACAGGACCCATGCTCTACCGATTGAGACAGAGGACCCATGCTCTACCGACTGAACCACAGGACCCATGCTCTACCTACTGAACCACAGGACCCATGCTCTACCGACTGAACCACAGGACCCATGCTCTACTGACTGAACCACAGGACCCATGCTCTACCGATTGAGACAGAGAACCCATGCTCTACCGACTGAACCACAGGACCCATGCTCTACCTACTGAACCACAGGAACCATGCTCTACCGATTGAGACAGAGGACCCATGCTCTACCTACTGAGACAGAGGACCCATGCTCTACCTACTGAACCACAGGAACCATGCTCTACCGATTGAGACAGAGGACCCATGCTCTACCTACTGAGACAGAGGACCCATGCTCTACCTACTGAGACAGAGGACCCATGCTCTACCGACTGAGACAGAGGACCCATGCTCTACCAACTGAGACAGAGGACCCATGCTCTACCGACTGAGACAGAGGACCCATGCTCTACCGATTGAGACAGAGGACCCATGCTCTACCGACTGAACCACAGGTCCCATGCTCAACCTACTGAACCACAGGACTCATGCTCTACCGACTGAACCACAGGACCCATGCTCTACCGACTGAACCACAGGACCCATGCTCTACCTACTGAACCACAGGACCCATGCTCTACCTACTGAACCACAGGACCCATGCTCTACCGACTGAACCACAGGACCTATCCGACTGAAACCATCCTGATCTCGTGATAGCTCACATTTGGTTTCACTTCAAGTATTCTGTTTGTTTGACCAGGCCAGTCAGTTCTGGGATTGATAGATGTCTATTTTAGATACTTCAGGCCTCTATAAGATCTCCATGATGTACTCTTTATAACGCCTTACTATAAATGCTTCAAAAATAATTTATAAGCAATTGTCAAAGTGTGACAATCTGATCATCAAGGGGAAAATATAAGAGTCCTTCAGAATCTCTGTCAGAAACTAAAGCATGGTAGACATTGGAATGACATGGTTCATTCGGACCCAGGTCTCTCTCGTGCACGGGCCCAGGTCTCTCTTGTGCACGGACCCAGGTCTGTGAAACAGATGAGAATGTCATGGTTTCTCTCGTGCACGGACCCAGGTCTCTCTCGTGCACGGACCCAGGTCTCTCTCGTGCACGGACCCAGGTCTCTCTCGTGCACGGACCCAGGTCTCTCTCGTGCACGGACCCAGGTCTCTCTCGTGCACGGGCCCAGGTCTCTCTCGTGCACGGACCCAGGTCTCTCTCGTGCACGGACCCAGGTCTCTCTCGTGCACGGACCCAGGTCTCGATGATAAACGGTCGTAAAGCAAAAGCACCAACACTGTTACGTTGAAGTGTTTACTTACAGATAGTAAGTGTAGGAGTGGTAGGTTCTTCTGCCCAGTGGTACGTGGTAGGTGAGGTGGTACGTGGTGGATGAGGTGGTACGTGGTTAGGTGAGGTGGTGGTTGGATATAAGCAGTGGAGGACGGCGAGACGGAGGGACGGAGGGACGGAACATGAAATGAAGGAAAGAAAAAGTAAATATATATTAATGTTAGAAAAAATTGATAAAATGGACAAAAAACAGATATGGTGGGTGGCAGGCAGACAGACAGGCAGACAGGCAGGCAGACAGGCAGACAGGCAGGCAGACAGGCAGACAGGCAGGCAGTTAGGCAGGCAGGCAGACAGACAGGCAGGCAGACAGGCAGGCAGACAGGCAGACAGGCAGGCAGACAGGCAGGCAGACAGGCAGGCAGACAGGCAGGCAGGCAGACAGGCAGGCAGACAGGCAGACAGACAGGCAGACAGGCAGACAGGCAGGCAGGCAGACAGGCAGGCAGGCAGACAGACAGGCAGGCAGACAGGCAGACTGGCAGACAGGCAGACAGGCAGACAGACAGGCAGACAGGCAGACAGACAGGCAGAAAGGCAGACAGGCAGGCAGACAGGCAGGCAGGCAGGCAGACAGACAGGCAGACAGGCAGGCAGACAGGCAGACAGGCAGGCAGACAGGCAGACAGGCAGGCAGACAGGCAGGCAGACAGGCAGGCAGGCAGGCAGACAGGCAGGCAGACAGGCAGAAAGACAGACAGACAGGCAGACAGACAGACAGACAGACAGGCAGACAGGCAGACAGACAGACAGACAGACAGGCAGACAGGCAGACAGGCAGGCAGGCAGACAGACAGACAGACAGACAGACAGACAGACAGACAGGCAGACAGGCAGGCAGACAGGCAGGCAGGCAGACAGACAGGCAGGCAGGCAGGCAGGCAGACAGGCAGGCAGGCAGACAGACAGGCATGTAGAAGGGAAACGTTAAGGTAGAGTACAGTTATAGTGAGGAGTAAGGTGGTAGCTTGGTGTTATGTACGCTGACTCTTGGTCGAGATAGATAGACATATGCTCATACATTTGGACTACAGGTCATGTTGGGAACTCGGAACCAGTTAGCTAATTTACACAAAGAAATCAGTTCTGTAAAAGTCGTGTTAAACACTGATGCCACGTCACATATATTTCTGCATGCTGCCTCTTCGTATATATATAATCTGATAAACAACAGGGTTCTGCTTTTGTTCTCTCTGTTGTAGATACAGTGCCTTGCGAAAGTATTCAGCCCCCTTGAACTTTGCGACCTTTTGCCACATTTCAGGCTTCAAACATAAATATATAAAACTGTATTTTTTTTGTGAAGAATCAACAACAAGTGGGACACAATCATGAAGTGGAACAACATTTATTGGATATTTCAAACTTTTTTTAACAAATCAAAAACTGAAAAATTGGGCGTGCAAAATTATTCAGCCCCTTTACTTTCAGTGCAGCAAACTCTCTCCAGAAGTTCAGTGAGGATCTCTGAATGATCCAATGTTGACCTAAATGACAAATGATGATAAATACAATCCACCTGTGTGTAATCAAGTCTCCGTATAAATGCACCGGCACTGTGATAGTCTCAGAGGTCCGTTAAAAGCGCAGAGAGCATCATGAAGAACAAGGAACACACCAGGCAGGTCCGAGATACTGTTGTGAAGAAGTTTAAAGCCGGATTTGGATACAAAAAGATTTCCCAAGCTTTAAACATCCCAAGGTGCACTGTGCAAGCGATAATATTGAAATGGAAGGAGTATCAGACCACTGCAAATCTACCAAGACCTGGCCTTCCCTCTAAACTTTCAGCTCATACAAGGAGAAGACTGATCAGAGATGCAGCCAAGAGGCCCATGATCACTCTGGATGAACTGCAGAGATCTACAGCTGAGGTGGGAGACTCTGTCCATAGGACAGCAATCAGTCGTATATAGCACAAATCTGGCCTTTATGGAAGAGTGGCAAGAAGAAAGACATTTCTTAAAGATATCCATAAAAAGTGTTGTTTAAAGTTTGCCACAAGCCACCTGGGAGACACACCAAACATGTGGAAGAAGGTGCTCTGGTCAGATGAAACCAAAATTGAACTCATTGGCAACAATGGAAAACGTTATATTTGGCGTAAAAGCAACACAGCTCATCACCCTGAACACACCATCCCCACTGTCAAACATGGTGGTGGCAGCATCATGGTTTGGGCCTGCTTTTCTTCAGCAGGGACAGGGAAGATGGTTAAAATTGATGGGAAGATGGATGGAGCCAAATACAGGACCATTCTGGAAGAAAACCTGATGGAGTCTGCAAAAGACCTGAGACTGGGACGGAGATTTGTCTTCCAACAAGACAATGATCCAAAACATAAAGCAAAATCTACAATGGAATGGTTCAAAAATAAACATATCCAGGTGTTAGAATGGCCAAGTCAAAGTCCAGACCTGAATCCAATCGAGAATCTGTGGAAAGAACTGAAAACTGCTGTTCACAAATGCTCTCCATCCAACCTCACTGAGCTCGAGCTGTTTTGCAAGGAGGAATGGGAAAAAATGTCAGTCTCTCGATGTGCAAAACTGATAGAGACATACCCCAAGCGACTTACAGCTGTAATCGCAGCAAAAGGTGGCGCTACAAAGTATTAACTTAAGGGGGCTGAAGAATTTTGCACGGCCAATTTTTCAGTTTTTGATTTGTTAAAAAAGTTTGAAATATCCAATAAATGTTGTTCCACTTCATGATTGTGTCCCACTTGTTGTTGATTCTTCACAAAAAAATACAGTTTTATATCTTTATGTTTGAAGCCTGAAATGTGGCAAAAGGTCGCAAAGTTCAAGGGGGCCGAATACTTTCGCAAGGCACTGTATGTTTTCCTGTTTTGGTATTTGTCGGTGTTCACCGCAGCTAAAGGAATACTAATAACACTGCCAGGATATTGGAGGCCTGCATTTTGTCACCGTAGATGTCTGTAGACGAAAGGGAAATTAACATTGTAACCTCCGAGGTTAGTTCTAAATCAGAACTTAGAATTTCTTAACATGGTTGTAATTCTAAGAGAATGATTCTAAATGAGATCATAATGGAAACAATGAATTCATCTCCCTTGACCGTCTCTCTCTCATTTAAACAAGGCAAACAGAAAATCATTTCAATGAAATATCACGACTGTTTTAGTAACTCACATCGTAACAAAAAAACACTGTCAAGCATTGTGAAATGGTAAAAGATCGTAGAACAGAAATATAGGACGTGTACATGTTCTACACGGACATCAATCTAAAAGTTAGGTTGGAATTGTACAGACAATAAAGTAGTCCCCCCCCCCCCCCCCCCCCCCCCATCCCTCCCCCCTCCCCCTCCTCGCTGTTGTCATGGCGTTTTCCACCTCGGCATTCCTTTCGGTACAGGTACTGAATGCAGTAAACTAGTTTGCGTCTCAAATGTCAGCATATTCACTATATAGCGCACTACCGTTGATCATCAGTAGTGCCCTATACAGGGAGTAGTGTGTCATTTGGGACATAATCTTCAGAGCACACCCAACTCATGTAGAGAAATACCGCGTCAGGCTTATGGCCGCTCCTATATTATGGACAACACAACAACGACAAGATAAAAAGTCAATAAACTGACATTGGGATATTTCAGGCCTGAGTGTATACAAAAGAGCTTTGATATTTGCTGAGCTTCATCTTCCCAGATTGGAGACTTGGAGAAGCCCTCCTCCCGTATAGTATCTATAGTACCTGAAGCCCTCCTCCCGTATAGTATCTATAGTACCTGAAGCCCTCCTCCCGTATAGTATCTATCGTACCTGAAGCCCTCCTCCCGTATAGTATCTATAGTACCTGAAGCCCTCCTCCCGTATAGTATCTATAGTACCTGAAGCCCTCCTCCCGTATAGTATCTATAGTACCTGAAGCCCTCCTCCCGTATAGTATCTATAGTACCTGAAGCCCTCCTCCCGTATAGTATCTATAGTATCTGAAGCCCTCCTCCCGTATAGTATCTATAATACCTGAAGCCCTCCTCCCGTATAGTATCTATAGTACCTGAAGCCCTCCTCCCGTATAGTATCTACCGTACCTGAAGCCCTCCTCCCGTATAGTATCTATCGTACCTGAAGCCCTCCTCCCGTATAGTATCTATCGTACCTGAAGCCCTCCTCCCGTATAGTATCTATCGTACCTGAAGCCCTCCTCCCGTATAGTATCTATAGTACCTGAAGCCCTCCTCCCGTATAGTATCTATAGTACCTGAAGCCCTCCTCCCGTATAGTATCTATAGTACCTGAAGCCCTCCTCCCGTATAGTATCTATAGTACCTGAAGCCCTCCTCCCGTATAGTATCTATAGTACCTGAAGCCCTCCTCCCGTATAGTATCTATAGTACCTGAAGCCCTCCTCCCGTATAGTATCTATAGTACCTGAAGCCCTCCTCCCGTATAGTATCTATAGTACCTGAAGCCCTCCTCCCGTATAGTATCTATAGTACCTGAAGCCCTCCTCCCGTATAGTATCTATAGTACCTGAAGCCCTCCTCCCGTATAGTATCTATAGTACCTGAAGCCCTCCTCCCGTATAGTATCTATAGTACCTGAAGCCCTCCTCCCGTATAGTATCTATCGTACCTGAAGCCCTCCTCCCGTATAGTATCTATAGTACCTGAAGCCCTCCTCCCGTATAGTATCTATAGTACCTGAAGCCCTCCTCCCGTATAGTATCTATAGTACCTGAAGCCCTCCTCCCGTATAGTATCTATAGTACCTGAAGCCCTCCTCCCGTATAGTATCTATAGTACCTGAAGCCCTCCTCCCGTATAGTATCTATAGTACCTGAAGCCCTCCTCCCGTATAGTATCTATAGTACCTGAAGCCCTCCTCCCGTATAGTATCTATAGTACCTGAAGCCCTCCTCCCGTATAGTATCTATCGTACCTGAAGCCCTCCTCCCGTATAGTATCTATAGTACCTGAAGCCCTCCTCCCGTATAGTATCTATCGTACCTGAAGCCCTCCTCCCGTATAGTATCTATAGTACCTGAAGCCCTCCTCCCGTATAGTATCTATAGTACCTGAAGCCCTCCTCCCGTATAGTATCTATAGTACCTGAAGCCCTCCTCCCGTATAGTATCTATCGTACCTGAAGCCCTCCTCCCGTATAGTATCTATAGTACCTGAAGCCCTCCTCCCGTATAGTATCTATAGTACCTGAAGCCCTCCTCCCGTATAGTATCTATAGTACCTGAAGCCCTCCTCCCGTATAGTATCTATAGTACCTGAAGCCCTCCTCCCGTATAGTATCTATCGTACCTGAAGCCCTCCTCCCGTATAGTATCTATAGTACCTGAAGCCCTCCTCCCGTATAGTATCTATAGTACCTGAATCCCTCCTCCCGTATAGTATCTATGGTACCTGAAGCCCTCCTCCCGTATAGTATCTATGGTACCTGAAGCTGCAGTACATATAGAAAAGCTCTCTCCTTGCCTCACCTTTTTTTCTTAACTAGGCAAGTCAATTAAGAACAAATTCGCATTTACAATGACGGCCTACCGGGGAACAATGGGTTAACTGCCTTGTTCAGATTTTTACCTTGTCAGCTCGGGGATTTGATCTTTCTCTAGTCTCTCTCTCTCTCTCTCTAGGCTCTCTTTCTCTCTCTAGGCTCTCTCTCTCTCTCTAGGCTCTCTCACTCTCTCTCTAGTCTCTCTCTCTCTCTCTCTAGGCTCTCTCTCTCTAGGATCTCTCTCTCTCTAGTCTCGCTCTCTCTAGTCTCGCTCTCTCTAGTCTCGCTCTCTCTCTCTCTCTCTAGGCTCTCTCTAGGCTCTCTCTCTCTCTCTAGACTCTCTCTCTCTCTAGGCTCTGTCTCTCTCTCTAGACTCTCTCTCTCTCTAGGCTCTCTCTCTCTCTCTCTAGGCTCTCTCTCTCTCTCTAGGCTCTCTCTCTCTCATTATTTCCTACTCATCTCCTATTCTTTATCTTCCCTTCTATAGGCCTCTCCCTTTTCCTTCTATCCCCAACCCAGTGTCATTGAATGGGGTTGGGGGTTAGTTTAATGCCTGTTGTATGATGGGGCCTTGGAGACATTCATCTTTCATTGCAAACTGTTTCTCATTTAGCCGTAAACAGCCGTAATGTAGCGTATCAACATAATCAAATTAATTATTTACATTCCACCGCGACGCTGCCACTGCTCTTTTGAGGGTGAAAAACCGAAAAGGGAGTATTGTCGGGAGTAACAACAAAAGTCTTGTTCTTAGAGACTAGAAATATAAACGAGCAAGATGTCCAAATTTATCTCATATTGTGTTTATGGAATAATGTGTAAACTAAATGTTAGTTCTCGGCAGTTTGTCCGACTGTGTCATATTGGCATCGTGGTGGTGGTAAAACACAACATGTAGCACTTATACAAAATGGCTGACCTTTTCTTCATGAGGAGGACGACTCCGAGGAAGATAATGACGAAGAGGAGGATGCCAGCGATGACTCCGGCTATCTTCACTGTGTGGTCAGTCTGTTTCTCTGGCTCTACCGCGTCAGGCTTATGGGTGGCCGCTCCTATATTATCCACAACACAACAACAACAAACAAACAAACAACATCAACAAACAAACAACATAAACGACAACAAGCAGACCAACACATCTATCTTTCTAAACATGAGGTGTAATGTCTCAATGGCTCCTGGTGTTACAGTCAGCCAGCCAGTCAGTCAGCCAGCCAATCAGTCAGTCAGCCAGCCAGTCAGCCACCCACCCAGCCAGCCAGCCAGCCAGCCAGTCAGCCAGGTAGTCAGCCAGCCAGTCAGCCAGCCAACCAGCCAGCCAGTCAGCCAGCCAGTCAGCCAGCCAGTCAGTCAGTCAGTCAGCCAACCAGCCAGGCAGTCAGCCAGCCAGCCAGTCAGCCAGCCAACCAACCAGTCAGCCAGCCAACCAGTCAGCCAGTCAGTCAGTCAGTCAGTAGAACATGTATTTATAACCAATCTGCTCTAACATGTCCTGTTAGACTGACTCTATTGACTTTTTTTGGGAAGACAGGTTATCGATAACGGTTGAATATTGATAGAGTGGACTGTTGAATCCCCATAGAAGATAACACAGTTTACTGCTGAAACAGGCGGGGGGGGGGTTTCTCCATTTCATCCCCATATGGAGGTTGAATTAAGGTAGTCACACAAGTTACAGTAGCAGTTCTACGGCCAAATACATGAAACAAAAGAGAGATTTTACTGCATGAGTCTTTTAACCACACCAGTACTACGATACTATATCACACAAACGGACCTGTTAAGGATGCTAGTATTACCCCCCCCCCCCCCCCTCCCCTACACCTCTAGTATCAGTCTAGGGATATTGGTGTCGGATGTCAGGAAAGACAAACAGATCTACTGTGTATGATGAAGAACACAGGAGATAATGTATTTAAAATGCTTAGTCCTGTCATAGCTACAGCATCGGACACTAAATACAAAACGGAAAAAATATGATATTATTGATATAATATTTTACATATTTAATGAAAGGGATTGACTTCTGTAGGAAATCTCCAATTTCAACACATGACATGAAGATTGTAAATTAAAAAACAGGTATTTTATGTACTGTAACACAGCGAGGATGCTTTATCATAGGTACAGGTGTACTGGAGTAACTTTTTATTCACAACAAACAAAACAAACACCACAAACACAACAAACACCACAAACACCACAAACACAACAAACACCACAAACACAACAAACACAACAAACACCACAAACACAACAAACACAACAAACACAACAAACAAAACAAACACAACAAACAAAACAAACACAACAAACAAAACAAACAAAACAAACACAACAAACACAACAAACAAAACAAACACAACAAACAAAACAAACAAAACAAACACAACAAACAAAACAAACAAAACAAACACCACAAACACAACAAACACCACAAACAAAACAAACACAACAAACAAAACAAACACAACAAACAAAACAAACAAAACAAACACAACAAACACCACAAACACAACAAACACAACAAACACAACAAACACAACAAACACAACAAACAAAACAAACAAAACAAACACCACAAACACAACAAACACCACAAACAAAACAAACACAACAAACAAAACAAACACAACAAACAAAACAAACAAAACAAACACAACAAACACCACAAACACAACAAACACCACAAACACAACAAACACAACAAACAAAACAAACACAACAAACAAAACAAACAAAACAAACACAACAAACACCACAAACACAACAAACACAACAAACACCACAAACAAAACAAACACAACAAACAAAACAAACACAACAAACAAAACAAACAAAACAAACACAACAAACACCACAAACACAACAAACACCACAAACACAACAAACACAACAAACACAACAAACACAACAAACACAACAAACACCACAAACACAACAAACACCACAAACACAACAAACAACACAAACACAACAAACACCACAAACAAAACAAACACAACAAACAAAACAAACACAACAAACAAAACAAACAAAACAAACACCACAAACACAACAAACACCACAAACACAACAAACACCACAAACACCACAAACACAACAAACAAAACAAACACAACAAACAAAACAAACACAACAAACACAACAAACACAACAAACACAACAAACACCACAAACACAACAAACACCACAAACACCACAAACACAACAAACAAAACAAACACAACAAACAAAACAAACACAACAAACAAAACAAACAAAACAAACACAACAAACACAACAAACAAAACAAACAAAACAAACACAACAAACAAAACAAACACAACAAACACAACAAACAAAACAAACAAAACAAACAAAACAAACACCACAAACAAAACAAACACAACAAACAAAACAAACACAACAAACACCACAAACACCACAAACACAACAAACACCACAAACACAACAAACACAACAAACACCACAAACACCACAAACACAACAAACACAACAAACAAAACAAACACAACAAACAAAACAAACACAACAAACAAAACAAACACAACAAACACCACAAACACCACAAACACAACAAACACCACAAACACAACAAACAAAACAAACACAACAAACACCACAAACACCACAAACACAACAAACACAACAAACAAAACAAACACAACAAACAAAACAAACACCACAAACACAACAAACACCACAAACACAACAAACACAACAAACACCACAAACAAAACAAACACCACAAACACAACAAACACCACAAACACAACAAACACCACAAACACAACAAACACCACAAACACCACAAACACAACAAACAAAACACAGACAACTGAAGAAATAGACATAGCCCTTATAGCTGTACACCAGTATCTCAGAACCATGCACTTAGGCTGGGAGAACAGGACAGTACATGTTACAACCTCTACTGGAAACATGAGCAGAGAATCTAACCTGTTAGTTGGTCGTCACCAGCCGCTGGCACGATGCGGAGGTACGGAGTCGTGAGCTGGGTCACCAGTATGGCAGCTGAGAGGAGGAGGCACACAGTGTCATGCAGAGAGGGGGGAGGGGGAGAGGATGAGAGAGAAATGGAGAGGGTGGGGAGAGGGGAAAGGGGGAGAGAAATGGATAGGGTGGGGAGAGGGAGAGGGGGAGAAATAGAGAGAAATGGAGAGGGTGGGAAGAGGGAGAGGGGGAGAAATAGAGAGGGTGGGGAGAGGGGGGAGAGACAGAGAGAGGGGAGAGAAATGAAGAGGATGAGGAGAGGGGGAGAGAAATGGAGAGGATAAGGAGAGGGGGAGACAGAGAGAGGGGAGAGAAATTGAGAGGATGAGAGAGAGGGGGAGGGGGAGAAATAGAGAGAAATGAGAGGGTGGGGAGAGGGGGGGAGAAATAGAGAGAAATGGACAGGGTGGGGAGAGGGGAAAGGGGGAGAGAAACGGGAGAAGATGAGAGGGGAGATGGGGAGGGGGAGAGACAGGAGGGGAAATGGAGAGGGTGAGAGAGAGAGAGGTCACAAAATCTCAATCATCGTTCAACATTATTGCATAAAGAAACATTCAATGTTAGAAGAGCTTTATCTAACCTTCAGCTCTACACTGACATCTAACCTTCAGCTCTACACTGACATCTAACCTTCAGCTCTAGACTGACATCTAACCTTCAGCTCTAGACTGATATCTAACCTTCAGCTCTACACTGACATCTAACCTTCAGCTCTAGACTGATATCTAACCTTCAGCTCTACACTGACATCTAACCTTCAGCTCTAGACTGATATCTAACCTTCAGCTCTAGACTGACATCTAACTTTCAACTCTAGACTAACATCTAACTTTCAACTGTACACTGACATCTAACCTTCAGCCCTAGAGTAACATTAACCTTCATCTCTACACGGACATCTAACCTTCAGCTCTAGACTGACATCTAACCTACAGCTCTAGACTGACATTAACCTTCAGCTATAGACTGACATCTAACCTTCAACTCTACACTAACATCTAACCTACAGGTCAACACTAACATCTAACCTACAACTCTAGAATAACATCTAACCTTCAGCTCTGGACTAACATCTAACCTTCAGCTCTACACTGACATCTAAACTTCAGCTCTACACTGACATCTAAACTTTAGCTCTAGACTGAAATCTATCCTTCAACTCTACACTAACATCTAACCTACAGCTCTAGACTAACATCTAAACTTCAGCTCTAGACTAACATCTAACCTACAGCTCTAGACTAACATCTAACCTTCAGCTCTACACTGACATCTAACCTTCAGCTCTGGACTAACATCTAACCTTCAGCTCTACACTAACATTCAGCTCTATACTAACAACTAACCTACAGGTCTACACTAACATCTAACCTTCAGCTCTAGACTAACATCTAACCTTCAGCTCTAGATTAACATCTACCCTACAGCTCTTGACTGACATCTAACCTACAGGTCTACACTAACATCTAACCTTCAGCTCTACACTAACATTCAGCTCTATACTAACTACTTACATGTCACTTACTCTAACTACATTCATTGTATTTTACCTAAATACATTAAACCTATTACCACCTTGTGTGGTTAGCTGTCTGACCTTGT